>NW_007753740.1:7824-8381 GCF_000696425.1 Galeopterus variegatus
CCCTCCTCACCTGTGTATTTTGCTCCCACCAACCCATATAAGCGTATGTACTCCTTCTAGCAGCCTGCCCCCACCATTTTGAGCACAGCCTGTCAAGTTTTTCCTCCTTTAATAAAGCTTGAATGGTACCCGGTGTTTTGGCTCATTTTCTTTCAATAGTAACATAAACCTACATGAAATGACTAAAGTTTTTCTTTAGGGAAAGGTACTATGGAAGGAAATAGAAAAATGGGATAACATCTAAAAAATCATGTACAGTATGTTTTTAAACATACTTTGTGACAAAACGATTTAATTTAAATTTTTCTTTTCAAAGCATAGTTTCTTTGATAAAAGGAGACAGAGAATTTCTTCTCTGTGGAATTTAATCTGTAGCCATCTGCTGCTGTATCTCATTATGTTCTTCATGTAATGAGAGCAATTAGGATGAGGCTTGCACCATATATTGGTTTTGGAATGAGGGTTGAGCTATTTCCAGGTTTGTTTTGAGATACTTGAAATTAATGGCCTAATCTTTTAGATAAACTGCTATAAACTGAGAAATGTTTAAGTTAGGA
>NW_007753741.1:0-1095 GCF_000696425.1 Galeopterus variegatus
TATCCCCTGGAAATCACTCCATATTAGTTCTCAGAGATCTTTCCTAGTCTTTTTTTATAACTACGTGATACTCACTGAAATCACAACTGTTTGTGGTCTTTTAAAAAAATACCAAAGGAGATTTGGATTCCATTCCATGCCTGTATTATGAGAAAGGATTAATGACATTAGAAAAATATTTCAAGTATGGTATCGGCATACATGGCCATATCTGCTCTGTTCATTGTCTAAGAGCAACCGTGTTTTAAGTCCATCTTTTCATGCTTCTTTTTTACTTTCCTCTAGCAGTTATTCCTAGTCTCCCTTTTTTATAGTATATTTGTAGCAAATGGTCAAAAATTAGATACAATTTTTTTAAAAAATCATGTTTAGTTAACTTCTTAAAAAATATAAATCTCTACTGGCATATGTACATAATGCAGTAATGACTCCATTTTAATTTCTATTTATTTGAATGGGATCTCAAAGATCTCATTTCAAGAGATCCTCATTGAGAATGGCTGACAGAATCATTAGCGTTTTTCCAATCTCTTCCCTCTCCCTCAAGTGTGTGTAGTTAAATACTGGTAAGTTAAACAGTGAACGATACAAATTCCAATGGGTGCTGTACTTGTGAGCAATTTAAGGAATTTTTAAGTATAATTTTGAGTTTACTCAATTTATAAGAAATTTGATTTAGGACCTAAACCTATCTATAAGACATGACCCCAAAGGATGTGGAGTATATGCGTTACAGTCATACATAGAAAATAACCAAGAAATGATATGATATATTTAAATACACACTAAGACACACCAAATATCAATAGCAAAATTTAGAGCACAATTTTAAATCTGCATCAAGACACAAAAAGTAAGTTTTGGCACAGAGTATATTGTATCTATTTGCTTCCTCCTTGTAATAATTTTTAATTTATTTATTTTGTTGTCTGTCTTTAGTATTGTGTTTCGGAATGAGGTGGACTCCAAATTCAGGTGTGACTGAAAAAAAACTAATCATGCAGAGTTTTAAATTTGCTTATTCATAGAATAAGAAGAATAATATCCAAGAAATATTATTCTAAGATTATATATATATGTGTGTGTGTGTGTGTG
>NW_007753741.1:5614-6145 GCF_000696425.1 Galeopterus variegatus
CCTTCCTTCCTTCCTTCCTTCCTTCCTTCCTTCTTTCCTTCCTTCCTTCTTCCTTCCCTCCCTTCCTTATTTCTTCCTTTCAATACAGTTATGACATTCATTTAAAAATAATTATATGAATGTCATAGCTGTTTAAATTGAATGTTTGATTATTTTATTTGTTTCAGTTTTCTCCCTCCCATTCTTAATGGTCTAATATTATTTTGTGAGTAGGTAGAATAGTAACACACTTTCCAAGCTGAAACGATACAAAAAGGTGTACTCAAAACTGTCACTCCCTGTCCTATCCCTTCCATCTCATTTCCCCCCAGGCCTTGTAAGTGCACAGATCCATTGTCTTCTGGCTTAATCTTCCTCTGTTTCTTTCCATGATAATAAGCAGATACATGTATATTTTCTTATTTTCCCTTCTTTCTAGCCCACAAGGTATCATAGTGTGCATAACTTTTGCCTTTGATTTCTTAATTTACTATCCCCTGGAAATCACTCCATATTAGTTCTCAGAGATCTTTCCTAGTCTTTTTTTATAAC
>NW_007753741.1:8150-8381 GCF_000696425.1 Galeopterus variegatus
TGTCCCTTAGGCAATTACTCCCTAGCCCTCCTCCCCTTCCCCCAATGGAAATCATCATGTTTAGGGGACACCTGCACTCCCATGTTGATCGTAGCTCTATTTACAATAACCAAGATATGGAACCAACTTAAATGTCCATCTACAGATAACCGGATAAGGAAAATGTGGTGTATATATATATATACACACAATGAAACCCTTCTTTAAAACCATTTTTCTTTTGATTTCTGA
>NW_007753742.1:0-2500 GCF_000696425.1 Galeopterus variegatus
ACAAAGCACATTGATCTAAGTAAACTCATCAGACCAAGCACATCAATCTAAGTCAACTCATAAGAACGAGCTCATCGATCTAAGTAAACTCATCAGACCAAGCTTATCAATCTAACTAAACTCTTCTGGCCAACCTCATCGATCTAAGTAATCTCATCAGACCAAGCTCATCGATCTAATTAATCTAATCAGACCAAGCACATTGATCTAAGTAAACTCAGCTGACCAAGCTCATCGATCCAAGTAAACTCATCAGACCGAGCTCATCAATCAAAGCAAACTCATTAGACCAAGCACATCAATCTAACTAAATTCATCAGAGCGAAATAATCGATCTGATTAAACTCATCAGACCGAGGGCATAGATCAAATTAAACTCATCAGACCGAGGGCATAGATCAAATTAAACTCATCAGACCGAGGGCATAGATCAAATTAAACTCATCAGACCGAGGGCATAGATCAAATTAAACTCATCAGACCGAGGGCATAGATCAAATTAAACTCATCAGACCGAGGGCATAGATCAAATTAAACTCATCAGACCGAGGGCATAGATCAAATTAAACTCATCAGACCGAGGGCATAGATCAAATTAAACTCATCAGACCGAGGGCATAGATCAAATTAAACTCATCAGACCGAGGGCATAGATCAAATTAAACTCATCAGACCGAGGGCATAGATCAAATTAAACTCATCAGACCGAGGGCATAGATCAAATTAAACTCATCAGACCGAGGGCATAGATCAAATTAAACTCATCAGACCGAGGGCATAGATCAAATTAAACTCATCAGACCGAGGGCATAGATCAAATTAAACTCATCAGACCGAGGGCATAGATCAAATTAAACTCATCAGACCGAGGGCATAGATCAAATTAAACTCATCAGACCGAGGGCATAGATCAAATTAAACTCATCAGACCGAGGGCATAGATCAAATTAAACTCATCAGACCGAGGGCATAGATCAAATTAAACTCATCAGACCGAGGGCATAGATCAAATTAAACTCATCAGACCGAGGGCATAGATCAAATTAAACTCATCAGACCGAGGGCATAGATCAAATTAAACTCATCAGACCGAGGGCATAGATCAAATTAAACTCATCAGACCGAGGGCATAGATCAAATTAAACTCATCAGACCGAGGGCATAGATCAAATTAAACTCATCAGACCGAGGGCATAGATCAAATTAAACTCATCAGACCGAGGGCATAGATCAAATTAAACTCATCAGACCGAGGGCATAGATCAAATTAAACTCATCAGACCGAGGGCATAGATCAAATTAAACTCATCAGACCGAGGGCATAGATCAAATTAAACTCATCAGACCGAGGGCATAGATCAAATTAAACTCATCAGACCGAGGGCATAGATCAAATTAAACTCATCAGACCGAGGGCATAGATCAAATTAAACTCATCAGACCGAGGGCATAGATCAAATTAAACTCATCAGACCGAGGGCATAGATCAAATTAAACTCATCAGACCGAGGGCATAGATCAAATTAAACTCATCAGACCGAGGGCATAGATCAAATTAAACTCATCAGACCGAGGGCATAGATCAAATTAAACTCATCAGACCGAGGGCATAGATCAAATTAAACTCATCAGACCGAGGGCATAGATCAAATTAAACTCATCAGACCGAGGGCATAGATCAAATTAAACTCATCAGACCGAGGGCATAGATCAAATTAAACTCATCAGACCGAGGGCATAGATCAAATTAAACTCATCAGACCGAGGGCATAGATCAAATTAAACTCATCAGACCGAGGGCATAGATCAAATTAAACTCATCAGACCGAGGGCATAGATCAAATTAAACTCATCAGACCGAGGGCATAGATCAAATTAAACTCATCAGACCGAGGGCATAGATCAAATTAAACTCATCAGACCGAGGGCATAGATCAAATTAAACTCATCAGACCGAGGGCATAGATCAAATTAAACTCATCAGACCGAGGGCATAGATCAAATTAAACTCATCAGACCGAGGGCATAGATCAAATTAAACTCATCAGACCGAGGGCATAGATCAAATTAAACTCATCAGACCGAGGGCATAGATCAAATTAAACTCATCAGACCGAGGGCATAGATCAAATTAAACTCATCAGACCGAGGGCATAGATCAAATTAAACTCATCAGACCGAGGGCATAGATCAAATTAAACTCATCAGACCGAGGGCATAGATCAAATTAAACTCATCAGACCAAGCACATCGTTCTAAGTAAACTCATCAGACCGAGTTCATCGACTTAAGTAAACTCATCGGATCGAGCTCATCGATCGAAGTAAACTCATCAGACCAAGCTCATAGATCTAAGTAAACTCATTAGACCAAGCACATCGATCTAAGTAAATTCATCAGCGCGAGATCATCGATCTGAGTAAACTCATCAGACCAAGATTATCGACCTAAGTAAACTCATCAGACCAAGCTCATCGATCTAAGTAAAGTCATCAGAGAA
>NW_007753742.1:8134-8381 GCF_000696425.1 Galeopterus variegatus
CTAATGAGTTAACTTAGATTGATTAGCTTGCTCTGATGAGTTTAATTTGATCGATGAGCTTGGTCTAATGACTTTACGTAGATCGATGAGCTTGGTCGGATGAGTTTAATTAGATCAAATAGCTCTGTCTGATGTGTTTACTTAGATTGATGAGCTCGGTCTGATGACTTTACTTAGATCAATTATCACTGTCCAATGAGTTTACTTAGATCGATTAGCTTGGTCTCATGAGTTTAATTAGATCGAT
>NW_007753743.1:0-8380 GCF_000696425.1 Galeopterus variegatus
TTTTTTTTTTTTTTTTTTTTTTTTGAGGACCAGGGAAGTGCCCAGCATAGATCTAAGCTCTGGAGACACAGCAATGACCAGGAGAGACAAAGTCCCTGCCCTCATGGAGCGAACAATTTATTAGAGTGAGAAGGACATTAAACAAATAAATGAAAAACTGAACAGAAATATCTTGATATAAAGACAGATAAATAAGGAGATAGAGTGGTACGGAGGGGACGATACCTTGACTGGATGATCAGGAAAGCCCTCTCTAGGGAAGCAAATATCTGGGAGCAGTGCATTTCAGGGAGTGAAAAGGGCAAGTGCAAAGGCCCTGTGGCAGGAAAAGAGAAATCAGGAGAGCCAGTGTGATAGAGATAAGAGAGCCAAAGGAAGAGTGGCCAAAGATATTATCAGGGGAAGGGGAAAGGCCAGGCCACACAGGGCTTTGAAGACCAGACTGGGCACTCTGGATTTTGTTCTAAGAGTCAAAGATAGTCACTGAGGCAGTTCGAATAAGGGAGTGAGAGACTTCAAGTTACTTTTTAAATGTATAATTTATATGCAATAGAATTTACAGTTCTTAAGTGTATATAGTTCAATGATTGTGGGCACCTGTTACCACGCAAAACAAGACATAGCTCATTTTTATCACTCCAGAAAGTTCCCCAATGCTTCTTTCCAGCCAATCCAGTCAATCCCTGTCCACTCTCCTGCTGGCATCCATTTTCTGACATATCACCGTGGATTAGTTTTGCCTTTTCTGGAACCTCACATAAATGAAATCACACATATGTTCTTGTGAAATCATACATATATCCTTATGAAATCATACATTATGTCCAGCGCATTTTGTTCAGAGGAATGTCTATAAGATTCATTCACGTTGTTGCTTGTATCGATAGTTCACTTATTCATTTCTCGTACTGATGAGTGATATTCCATCGTATGAATATACTAGAATTTGTTCATCTGTTCTCCTGTTGATAGGAAATGAAGTGGTTTCCATTTTTGACATAACAAATAGAACTGCTGTGAGCATTCTTGTGCAAGTCTTCTCGTGGAAATGTTTTTCATTTCTCTCGGGTAAACATCTAGAAGCAGGATTGCTAGGTTACAAGGCAGTGTACTTTTGACATCATGAGAAACTTCCAAACACTTCTTCAATCTGGATTTTACATTCCCAGCACCAGTGTGATACAGTTTCAGTATCTCCAGATCCTTGTCAGCATTTGATATCATCAGTCTTTTTTATTTATTTTATTTTAGCCATTCCAGTGGATAGAAAGTGCTATGTTATATTGTGTATTTGGTTTTGTCTTGCAATATAATATACATATAGAACAAAGTTCAGATCTTAAGTGGCATTTCAACAGATTTGGCAAATGCATATACCCATGTAAACCACAGCCTTATCAAGACATGGAACATTTTTCTATCACACCAGAAATTTCTCTCATGCCCCTTCTCAATTTATCCACCCACCACCCTCAAGCAAGCACTGACTTGATTTCTATCACAGTAGATTAGTTCTTTTAACTCTACAATTACATAAATGAAACAAGTATAATAAGTGTGTTTTGGGTGTCTGGCTGCTTTCACTCGATGTAGTGCTTTTTGAGGCTCATCTACATTGTTGTGTGTAGCAGTAATTTATTCCTTTTTAATCGCTGAGTGGTATTCCATTATATGAGTATATCAGAGTTTGATTACACATTCTCATGGAGATGGACTTTGGGACTGTTTCCAATTTAGAGCTATTGAGGACAAAGCTGCCATGAACATTTCTCTTTGAAGTTTGTGTGGACATAGGTTTTCATTTCTTCTGGATGAATACCTAGGAGTGAAATTGCTGGTCATAAAACTTCCAAATAGCTCTCCAAAGTGCATATCCCATTGTACACTCCCACTGGCAATGTCAGAGACTTCCAGAGACTGCACATGCTACTCAGTATTGGGTGTCGTCCGTCTTTTTTATTTTAGCCATTCTAGTGGGTATGAAGTGGTATCTCCCCGTGGTTTGAATTGCATTTCCCCAATGACAAATGATGCTGAGCGTCTTTTCATGCTGAGTTTCATTTTTCATAGATTTTACTCTGGCTCCTGGTAGAGACCAGACTGGAAAGATTCAAAAGAGGAAGAAGGGTATCTCCTAGAAGGTTAGCAGGGGAGATGGTGAGGAGTGATTAGAACGGGTATGTACTTTGAGAGTACAGCTGGCAAGAGTTCCTAACAGACTGGATATGGTTGTGAAAGAGAAGAATCAAAGAAGATGCTCAGCTTTTGTCTTTTTTTTTTTTTTTTTTTTTTTTTTTGTGACCGGCCACACCGCGCCCCGCCCGGGGGCGCACCGGCCATCCCTATATAGGATCCGAACCCACGGCGGGAGCGCTGCTGCACTCCCAGCGCCGCACTCTCCTGAGTGTGCCATGGGGTCGGCCCTAGCTTTTGTCTTCAAATAACTGGGTGACTGGCGATGCCCTTTACTGAGATGGGGAGCACTGGGGAGAAGAGAAACAAGTCGGTGGGACAGTTCACTTTACTCTGGCAAGAGGAGATGTCTATTAGACATTTAAATGGTGATGTTGAGGAAATAAACATGCAAGCCTGGAACTCAGGAAAGTGTCCAAGATGGAGTCATCTGCCTATGGGATGAAGAAGCTCTCCAGAGCAGTGGATATCAACTTTAGCTGTACTTTGGAATCACCTGGGGCGCTTTAAAACCCTGATGCCCGGGCCCCATCCCGGGATTCTGGTGTACTTGGTCTGGGGTTGTAGCTCATGCATCACAACTTTTAGAAGTTTTCTGGATGATTCTAAAGAGCAACCAGGGTTGAGAGCCTGTGATGGGAGCCAGTGGAGATAAAGGGGAGGAGGGTTTTAAGGAGCATCATGGACACTATGTGTTGCCCATGAAGTCTGCTTTGTAGCATTGAGTTAATTTGCCACGTCTTATTTGCTAGTGTAACTCAACTTCCCGAGAGGCTGTGGTTGAGCTCATCAACGTCCACAGGTGGGTGAATTTATTAATTCTGAGAGCAGAGTCACCGAGTGATTGACTCTCAAAGTTTGAACTGACTTTAAAGGTCACAGAGCCTCTATGACACCCCTACCAGAAAGCCTTCCTCCTCTGGTGAGTTTTCCTATCAGTGAGGGACTTGCCATTACTCAAATACGGGGTAAGAGTGACAACAGGTCAGGGAGGCACATTCCAAGTAGATCCTGCATAGAGAGCTGGAGGTCAGAGAGACCATTTATAACAAGGGACATTTGTTGGGGGGACAAGGAGTCCTGAGGAGCATTGTTTTCTAGGATAAGGTCTTTAGGGGATATTTATGCTATTCCTGGGGATACCTGTGGCCTTTCTTGGAAAAGGAAGCCTCTTTTGTCCTTTCAATTTTTACTCAGTGGGTGAGTTTCCCTCACGGGCCTCCCCTAAACCTGACCAGGATCTGTTTGTGGACTCTTCATCAACTCTGATCTGAGCCTTGGGTCCAGGCCAGTACCTTCAGAAGGAGTTCACATTAATTTAAAAGAATGGAATGTTGGAAATGCTTAGAGAAAGACTATACCTCTCTCTCCAAATAAAATTTTTACAAATACAAGGGTACTTCAAAAAGTCCATCGAAAGAGTCATATTATCTTTTAATTCTTTTTTTACTTTTTTTTTAAAGATGACCGGTAAGGGGATCTCAACCCTTGACTTGGTGTTGTCAGCACCACGCTCAGCCAGTGAGCCAACCGGCCATCCCTATTTAGGATCCGAACCCGTGGCCTTGGTGTTATCAGCACCGCACTCTCCCGAGTGAGCCACGGGCCGGCCCTTAATTCTATTTTTCCACAAACTCTTTGAAGTACCCACGCAGACTCTCATCATGGACACATTGTATTTATGCAAATTCAGTTATATAATATGAGCACAACAAAAAGAAAAACATGGTGGTGGCAGGCATGGTGGTGATCATGATGATGAAACATACAATAATTTCTAGAACTTTTTCCTTTTCAGAATTTATTTGGAAATACAATTTGGCCCTTCCAACAATTCTGTGGAAGGCATTTGTTTTTTCCATTTCATTGAGGTTCAGAGGTTTTTTTATTACTGAGTTCAAAGTCTCAGACCCAGAAGATGTAAAATTCAGGGGCAACTGAACACGTGTGACACTTCTGCACAGGGACCCGCCTCCTCCCTGCCAGAAAGCCACAAGGCACAGCCGAAGCCCCAGTGCACCAGCCCACCTTCCACAGTCTTGGAATCATGTTCCCAGCAGAAGAAGCAGCAGGGACAGAGAAGGACTCAGACACCGCACGTGGCCCGTAGGCTGGCAGGCAGCCCAAGGAGCGGGGGATAGAGTGGCTGCTTCTCCCTCTGCAGCCATTTTCCACTTTTTGGTAGTAACAGAAGCATTCACCTGGCCACCCAGAATAAAGGACACATTTTCCTTATGTGGCTGCGTGACTAAATTCTGGGCAATGGCATGTGAGTGGAGTGACACCAAAGGCTTCTGAGGCATTTTCTTCAGGGACAGGCCCTCCCTTCACTCTCTCCCCCTTCCTGCTGGTTGGAATGGCATGTGTAGGAAAGCCACCCTGGACCAGGGGACAGGACAACATCACCCCAGGCATGGCAGTGGGAGGCAAGGTAGTCCTAACAAGGGAGCTGCCCTGCCGGTCCTGCATCACTTACATCTGGACGTTGGTATGCAAGAAAGAAATCGATTACTTTCTAGTGCAAGCCACTGTGACTGTGGGTCTCTGTTCAAGCAGCCAAGCCACATCCTAAACTAATACCACTGGAACAGCAGCCCACGGTGGCCCCCTGGCCAATGGTTTCACCTGACCCACCCACACCACTCCCAGAGAAAACCTTTGACTGAGGCGAAGTGATTCTTTGTATGCAGGGTGCGCAAACTTTCTCTATAATGGGTAAGATAGTGAATATTTTAGACTATGTGGGCATCAAGTCTCTGCCACAACCACCCTGTTCCACTTTGGTCACACTACAGCCATAGACGGTATGTAAATGAGTGGGCATGGCTGTATTCCAATAAAACTTTACTTATGGACGCTAAAATTTGAATTTCATATCATTTGCATGGGTCATGAAATATTATTCTGTGATTTTCGTTTTGTTATTTTTTTACCATTTAAAAATGTAAAAATCATTCTTAGCTCACAGGTCATATGAAAACAGGCGGCAGGCTGGCTTTGGCCAACAGGCTATGGTTGCTGATGCTGATCTGATGCAGACCCCTGGGCAGAGCAATTGATTCAGGATGGACATGTGACCAAAGATGGGCAAGCCAGAATCGATCCTGGAATTTCTGTTGAAACTCCTTGGAAAGAGAAGCTTCTTCATTTGTGCTGGCATTGCTGAGCCTATAACCTGCAGGCCTGAGGAGTGGCCTGAATGAGCTGAGAAAGCAGATGCAGAGACTGGGAGAGGTCAGGGCTCGATGACACAGGTTAAGCCCTGGATCCAGCCATACCTGCAGCTGACGATTCTGACTCCCAGAGTTTTCAGTTACATGAACTGAAGCATTAGCACAGAGAGCAGTATAAGTGGTGGTTACCGGATTCTAAAGGCTGACTGCATGGGTTCAAATCCCAAGTCCACCATTTGTTAATTATGTCACTCTGGGCAAGCTGTTTAACCTCTGTTTACCTCAGTTTGCTCATCTGCATAATCAGAGTGTACTTATTAAGGAAATACTCATTCAGTGCTATGATATTTCTGGCACAGGGGTATAGTGGATAATACAGAAAAATCCCTGCTCTCGTGAAGCCTGCTGTCTACTTGTGAAAGTAAGTAGATTAAAGAAAAGGAAGCAAAATATATGACGGGTTTTATAAGTGATGTTTTATAAGAGATAAATTCTAATAAAAAATAAGCAAGAAAGTTATAGGAAGCATTTAAGGAGGCATAAAATTGTAGGTGGGGTGATTTGGGGAAATCTAAGAAGCTGAGTTTTGAGCAAAAGCCTGCAGAAGGTGAGGGGCGAGCTGTGCAGACACCTGCCAGAGGAAACCACAGAAGGAACAGAAAGTGCAAAGGTCCTGAGGCTGGACCATGCATGGAGGGTTCAGGGAACAGCAAGGAGGCCAGAGTGGTGACACAGAGAGAGCAAGAGTTAGGACAGCAGGAAATATGTCAGAGAGGTGACGAGGGAAGATGACACAGGGCCTTGCAAGTTACTGTCAAGATTTTCACTTTTACTGAGTGAGGTGGGAGCCACAGCAGGGTTTGGAGCAGAGGAGGGATGCGATCTCACTTAAGTTTGAACAGAATCCCTCTGGCTGCATGTGGAGAATAGATTCGGGCTGGGGGGGTAGGAGGGAGATCTATGAGGAGGGGACTTTGCTCTCCAAGTGAGAATAAGGGGGTGGTCCTATGGGGTTGTTGTGAACCTCGATGAGTTAGTATGTGCCCAACCAATTTTAGAAAGTTAATAATCCCTATTTGGCTTCATCTGTTTCTGTCACTACAATCAAAAACAAACAAAACAGACCCAATAGCTCTCATTCTAAAACTTAAGGCACCGCATCGTAATCCCGAGCTTATTTCTTGGTCTCTCCCAATAGACATTGAGCTTCATGAAGACAGACCTGGTGACCAATGTCCGTGACCAGCTTAAAGGCCAGGACAAAAGAAATGGCAGCTTTCTGGTGCGGATGCAAAAGCAGGAAGGGAACTTCAGACTGGACGTGAAATGCGTCTCTGCAGTTGCACTGTGGCTGAAAGAAAATTCTGAGTCACTTTCTCTGGACTGTTACTACAGCCCCCACCCCTGGGGCACTGCCCTCAAAAGGGAAGCCTGGAATTCCTCTCTGGGGGAGCTTTTCTTTGCAAACCCTGTGAATGTGAGGAGTCCTGTTTTCTCTGTAAATAAAGCAACCATCCCTAGTGTGACCTGAGCAATATCTTCCCAATGCATATGGTATTTAGTGCAAAATGGAAGGAAAGGATGGGGAAGAAGCTCAGAGGAGACTTTTTAGTTTTGAAGAGTGTGACAGACTGTCATCTTGAACCCAAATTATCTTTGGTGGGGAGCATTTGACAAAAGGTGCTGGGTCATCCTGTGACTGTGTTAATGAAGCCACATCCATCCCCTGAGCTCTTAGCCATCAAGAACCTGGGAGGTGGGTGGAGTGTCACATTATCTTCCTAAACAACCACCAGGGCTAGAACAAAAATGAAACACTTCCCCTGGTTTTCTCTCTCTTTTCCCTTCAGAATTAAATGCTCCCTATAGCCAGAGACCTAATTCTGTCTTTTCATCTAAACTGGGACTTCCATGTAGTTAGGGGTTATGTTTTATTTGTTTTTATAATCTCAACAAACTAGCATAGAGTACCAGGCAAAGGAAGCATGAATGAGTGAGTGGGAAGGTGAATGGAGGGATGGATGGGTGGATAGATGTATAAATGGGTGGATGGAGGAATAGTGAGTGGGTGAATGGATAGAAGAATGCACAGATGATAGATAATAATAGTGAACATTTTTTGAGCCTTTATTACGTGCCAGGCAATTTATGTAGATTATTTCATTTAATCCTCCCCCACAACTTTCAATATATGGAAAATGAGCTTTAGGAAGGTTAAATCACGTGACTAAAATGGTGCTGAAATCTGCTTGACTCCTGAGTGAGCATGCTGAACCATCACACCCTAATGCTGAATAAATGGATGAATAATCTGTCTATATATAGATTCTTCTCCAAGGATGTACAACAGCTAAATGAGAACAAAATTGATATCTTTATTGTTACCTTTTCAAGGGACAAACCTGAAAGTTTTTCCCACACTGCTTTGCAAACCAAAAAATGGCAGCTGGGTTATTTTTTAAATAAAATTTTAAAAGTGTAGGTGTTTAAGGGTGTTTAAGGAGCTTCCAGCTTATAAAATGCTTTGGGGCCCTTGACCATAAACGGGCTGGGAGAACCATGGATAGAGCCGGGATGGATAGAAACTGGATTCTGCCTCAGGTTGTCCCTGTGTGACTGTAGAATTTGAACAGTTGCTCTGGACCTCAGAATCCTATTGGTCCAGTGGGTGGATTGGATGGGATGATTGCTAATGCCCTTTCCTGAGACTGTTCTGGTCAAGATTTGCATTCACCCTTGGCCAGGACAGAGTGGAGTCCCCAGTGAGCCAAGAGGCAGCAATGATGGAATGGTAAGCCTGCAGGCCCCAGAATGAATCAGCCTGGGTCTCTGATTCTGATGCTGTGTGGCCTTAGTCTACCAATTTAACCTCTCTGTGCCTCAGGTTCCTCCTCTATAAAATTCGGCTAGAGATAATTTATACCTCATAGGTAGCTGGGAAGCATTACCACAGTGCCTGGTCACTGGTAACTTCAATGTCAGCTGTTATTTTTTTGTTTTGTTTTTGTTATTCG
>NW_007753744.1:0-386 GCF_000696425.1 Galeopterus variegatus
TATGTTTTGATTTTCCTAGAGGGGATACAAGATGCCGTTTCTTTCAGATGTATTTCAGTGCATGTGTGTGTGAGTGTGTAAAACATTTGTGAATAACCATCTCATGGAACATTTTGGTTCTGAGAAATGCATTTTGGAAGAGCTGGTCCAGAAGCTTTCTAAAGAGCTCAATAACGACATGCTTGGATGATTTGGCGGGGGGGGCGGGGGGGGGGCGGTTATCTGTATCCAAAGACATTGCTGTTTCTCTGTTCTATTTACCCAGACTCGTGAATGCCACGCCTTTTACAAAGGTTCACAGTTTTCCAAATAATTTATGTACATATTGATTTCTACATTTGCAAGTGGATTCTGCTTGATTAGCAATTTAAATGGAAATTTTCTAA
>NW_007753744.1:5673-6098 GCF_000696425.1 Galeopterus variegatus
AAAAAACTATAGACCAATATCTCTGATGAGCATAGATGCAAAAATCCTCAACAAAACATTAGCAAACAGAATACAGCAATACATCACAAAAATTATACACCATGATCAAGTGGGATTCATCCCAGGGATGCAGAGGTTGTTCAACATACACAAGTCAATAAATGTGATACACCACATCAACAAAACCAAAAACCATATGATTATCTCAATAGACTCAGAAGAAGCCTTTGACAAAATTCAACATCCCTTCATGAAAAAGACTCTCAGCAAATTATGTATGGAAGGAAAGTATCTCAACACAATAAAAGCCGTATATGAAAACCCACTGCCAATACCATCCTGAATGGGGAAAAACTGAGAGCTTTCCCCTTCAGAATGGGAACACTTTCACAACTCCTATTTAACATAGTTTTGGAAGTACTAGC
>NW_007753744.1:8026-8379 GCF_000696425.1 Galeopterus variegatus
ACAAATGACCAACAGACACATGAAAAAATGCTCAACATCACTCAGCATCAGGGAAATGCAATTCAAAACCACATTGAGATATCATCTCACCTGTTAGACTGTCTATAACCAAAAATACAGAGAATAACAAATGTTGGCAAGGATGCAGAGAAAGGGGAACCCTCCTACACTGCTGGTAGGATTGTAAACTGGTGCAGCTATTATGGAAAATGGTACGAAGTTTCCTTAAACAGCTACAGATAGAACTGCTATATAATCCTCAAATCCCACTGCTGGGTATATACCCAAAGGTGTGGAAATCATCATGTTGAAGGGATACCTGCACTCCCATGATTATGCAGCTCTATTTATAA
>NW_007753745.1:0-477 GCF_000696425.1 Galeopterus variegatus
TTGTGACCGGTAAGGGGATCGCAACCCTTGGCTTGGTGTCGTCCGCACCGCGCTCAGCCTGAGCATACCGGCCATCCCTATATAGGATCCGAACCCGCGGCGGGAGCACCGCTGCGCTCCCAGCCCTGCACTCTCCCGAGTGCGCCATGGGGTAGGCCCAAAACTAATTGATTTTTAATTTTTGTAGGTGGCTATGGGAGATAAAATGAACAAAAGCCACTTTTAATATTTAGAACATCATGTAAAATGAGTTATGCAAATGATACTTCTATGCCTGGTCCCATTACTTACTGGACAGGCAACTAGGAAACACACCTACCATTTCTTTGCCTCTGTTTTCTCAGAGTAAACCATGTGGAATAACACATGCCCTTTTATATTTACAGATATGTATTTTTAGAAATTAAGTAAATAATGTATTTTGCTTTGTAGGATAAAACATACATGTAAGCTATTATCATTACTCATAACAATTTA
>NW_007753745.1:2260-2958 GCF_000696425.1 Galeopterus variegatus
AACATTGGTACCAAAAGGCCCAACAAACTATGATGGCTTCCCTGTTATAAGTGGGTGCTTATAAGGACCACATAATAAATAATGTATTGTCTAAAGTCCTGGCTAAGAGTGGATCCACAGGGTCCATGGACCCACCGTATAATCATATGTTCAGTTCACAAGTAAATCAAAAGCGATATATTTAGTAATTAAAGTAACCCCCCACATTGAGTTCTTACACTGTGAGATAAGACCTATTACAATGGTAAGAGGCAACCTTTGAACCTACCCAACACCCAGGAAAGATAAAAATAAAAAAGCATGTTTCATTTTGGGGAAGATGATATAGATTAGTGACATCAATGGAGACCTAAAAGATGCATGACTGGTTGTCTCTATAGCTCCACTTCATTTCAAGTCTGGGCCCTACAGAATGATTACTGGAGATGACTGTAGACTTTCACAGCCCTAAACAAAGAGTAGCCACAATCACAACTACTTTGCTAGTCATGGTATTTAGAAGAGAATATATGAATAATGTCTCATGTACATGAAAATAAAAAAGCATGTTTCATTTTGGGGAAGATGATATAGATTAGTGACATCAATGGAGACCTAGAAGATGCATGACTGGTTGTCTCTATAGCTCCACTTCATATCAAGTCTGGGCCCTACAGAATGATTACTGGAGATGACTGTAGACTTTCACAGCCCTAAAC
>NW_007753745.1:5087-5914 GCF_000696425.1 Galeopterus variegatus
AGGGTTGCGATCCGTTGCCGGTCACAAAAAAAGACAAAAAGGAAAAAAAAAAAAAAAAACATGAGTGAAGGAAAAATAATTCTTTATTATCTTAATACAAGTAAAATAAATTCCAAATAACACTTTCTGAGATAGCTTTCTGGAAAGAAATTGTGACTAGCCCACATGCTACCACAAATAGATATTATCTTTGGGAAGGCCTGTAATTTGGAGGAGTCTCAGTTTCCTCATACGTAAGTTACAATGGCTTCTACAAACATTTTTGTACCCCTAAAATTAAATAGATTATATTTTTGTAACTGATCTCCAGAGAACTGGGCTTGAGAAGTTCCATTTTCCTGAAAAAAGCCAAGCACTATATTTCCATGGTGAAAATATTCTGATATAATAAAACAGCAAAGTTAATAATAGCAGCTAATATCTTAGCTCTTATTGGTACCAGGAAATATTTCAGGCACTTTACAAATGTCAATTCTATTCATCTTCATAGATAACCTATGAAGTAGGTATTATTATTACTTTCAATTTACTGATGATGATATTCAGACTTAGAGAGTTTGGAAAACATGGTCAAGTTCACACAGTTTTTAAGAGGGAGGAACCTGGATTTAAACTCAGGCAATCTGACTGCAGAGCCGCTTTACATACTCTTACTGAATTAAAAACAAAACAAAAGAAAAATCCCCATGTATTTATAGTTATATAATTCATTATCACACTATTTCAATTCAATAAAAACTAATTGATTTTTTATTTTTATTTATTTATTTTTTTTGTCTTTTTTTGTGACCGGTAAGGGGATCGCAACCCTTGGCTTGGTGTCGTCC
>NW_007753745.1:7451-8379 GCF_000696425.1 Galeopterus variegatus
GGGGTATAATTCTACTGCAATATAGGTAGCTAATAATCTGCAAACTCATGAGATCACTTCAAAGTTAGCTAAAACTCCCTCTGCAAATGTTACATGTGGCAAACTTGCAGATACTAGAAGACAATTGTCATGTACTTTGTAAATTTTCTCTTTTCATCAAAGTAGCTCAATGCCTTTCCATCAATGCTTAATGTATCCTAGGTTTCAGACCTTTTCCCTTCTGGTTACTTTCCTAAAAACATGCTCTGGCATCTACAATTTCTACTTCTTTCATTTTATGCTATAGAAATATTGATCTATCTGTGATTTTCCTTTCACATCATGTTCTTTATCCCTTTACGCTACATTGGTACAGAAAGACTTGCTTTGTACCGTCCAACAGTTACCATTGACAAAAAGGCACTGATTACATAGACAAGCTGAGCAGATTGGGTTTATTGGCCAAAGGAAATGATTGGTTCCTACACCAAAGAGAAGAAAGTAAAGCACTATACATATTTCATATTCTTCTCTACCCACAGTGTAGTTAAATGAAACAGTACCAGTCAATGAGAGACTCTGCCACAGATTCTTACTACTATTGTTATGCAAAAATAACTACATTAACTCTAGGGTCTAGCCATTTGTGTAAGAACCTACCAGAAGCCCAGAGGGCATTTTTCTTAATGAAAAGCCAAAATCTCTTTTTCAGTCTCAGATGTCAACTAGATTTTAGTTCTAGATCCCACTGAATGAAGAAGTGGCTGTGTCATGATGAGGAAAGGCCCTTCAACACTATAAAAACTATATATTACAGTGATTCTCCCAGTCTAGGGGTAAAGAGAATACCAAGTTGTTTCAAGGACTATTGCATTCAAAGTCTGAATTAACATTGGTACCAAAAGGCCCAACAAACTATGATGGCTTCCCTGTTATAAGTGGGTGCTTA
>NW_007753746.1:0-449 GCF_000696425.1 Galeopterus variegatus
TGTGTATATATATCACAGGTTTTTTTTTATCCATTCATCCAGTGATGAGCATGTAGGTTGATTCCATCTATGAACATGGAAGTGCAGGTGTCTTTTTGATATATTGATTTCATGTCCTTTGGTTATATAATCAGTAGTAGGATAGCTGGGTCTTAAGACAGATCTATTTTTAGTTCTCTGAGGAACCTCCAAACTTTTCCACAATGGCTGTACCAGTTTGCATTCTCATCAACAACGTAGGAGGGTTCCCTTTTCTCTGCATCCTACCCAGCATTTGTTATTTTCTGTCTTTTTGAAGTAGCTATTCTAACTGAGGTGAGATGATATCTCATTATGGTTTTAATTTGCATTTCCCTGATGATTAGTGATGTTGAACATTTTTTCATGGGCTTGTTGGCCATTTGTATGTCTTCTTTTGAGAAATGTCTGTTCAGGTCCTTTGCCCATTT
>NW_007753746.1:2449-8379 GCF_000696425.1 Galeopterus variegatus
CTTGTTCCGGGTCTTAGAGGAAAAGCCCCCAATTTTTGTCCATTCAGTATGATATTAGCTGTAGATTTGTCATATGTGGCCTTTATTATGTTGAGTTACATGTCTTCCATACCTAGTCTGTTGAGGGCTTTTATCATGAAGGGGTGTTGGATTTTATCAAACACTTTTTCTGCATCTATCGAATAATAATATTGTTTTTTTTCCTTCATTCTGTTGATGTGACATATCATGTTTATTTATTTGTATATATTGAACCATCCTTGCATCCCTGGAATGAATCCCACTTGATCATGGTGAATGATCTTTTTAATATGTTGTTGGATTCTGTTTGCTAGTATTTTATTGAGGATCTTCTTACTGGTGTTCATTGGGGATATTGTTCTGTAGTTTTCTTTTTTGCTGTGTCTTTTTCCACTTTTGGTATGATGTTAAGGTGCTTTCTTCCCCAGCTTTTTCCATTTCAGTAAATGGCCCCACTACTTACTTGCTCTCATCCAGCACCAAGGAGTCATCTTGAATACTTCTCTTTCTCTCATTTGCCACACCCATTTCATAGCAAATCTTATCACCTCTGCCCTCTAATTATATCCTGCATGTGACTACTTCTAACATTCGCACAGCTAATCTTCAAACCTATGGCACCCCCATTTGTGGGCTGGCCTGCTGCAATGGCCTCCAAACTGATTTGCCTCCTCCATTTATGTTCCCTTTCAGTAAATTCTCAACACAGTAGACACAATGATCTTTAAGTGATGTAAACTTGATCATATTACTCCCCCTTTTAAAACTCTCCATATAACAGAATAAAATCCAGCACCCCCATTATCTGTTTCCTGTTGACCTGTCTCCTCTCTTCTCATCTCTCCTTTGATTACTCTGCTCCACCCACACAGACTCTGAGATTATTTCTGCCTCCACTTTTCTGATTTTTTGGTCTTGATAATGCTCTCCCCTGCTGCTGTGGATTGAATCGTGTCCCCCAAAGTCCATGTATTAGAAACTTAACCTCCACTGTGACAGTGTTAAGAGGGTGGGAAATCCTGTTGTGGTAATTGAAAGGTGGAGGCTTGGAGGGGTGATTAGATTGTGAGGATCATGCCCTAGTAAAAGGATTGATACGTTGATTGTTTATTGGTGGTCATGGGCATGGTTCTGAGTGCTTTAAAAGGAGAGTGTGTGAGGAGCTCTCTTTCTCTGTTCTGCTCTTCTCACTATGTGATACCTTGCATTGCTGTAAAGCCACCACCAAAGAACACCCTCACCAGATATGTTCCCAGGACTTTGGACTCCCCAGTCTCTGAAACTGTAAGCAATATATATTGTTTCTTTACAAATGACACAATTTCAGGTATCTTGTTATAAGCAACAAAAATGGATTAATATACCCGACTCTCACATGGGCCTCATACCTCACTTCTTCCAAGTCTTTCCTCAGATGTCACCTCCTCAGGGCTTTCTAGACCCTATCTCCATTTCCTCTTTCAGAGTTAATTTTTAAGGTTGAAAGGCAACATGGTTTTTTATTTTCCACTTGAGGGTAAGCTCCTTGAAGGTAGGTTGTTTACCCAGTGCCAAGAATACTGTCTAGTATATAGTAGCCACTCAGTAAATACTGACTGAATGAATAAATGACTTTACCCTGGAAGGAAGGAAGGATTGTGTGCATGGCTCCAAGACCAGATCCTTGTCCCCCACATGCTTCCAGCCATTGTGACCTGCCGGCCTGTGGCCAGGTGCTCTGACACTGGGAACCTCCAAGACACATGCAACATTACCACTCCCAGCATGGACCTCTCTTAGGGCTTCTCCCTGCTGTCATTCCTTCCTACCCTGCCCTTCATCACCGTTAGTCAGCAACAGCCCCACTTGCTCTCATCCCCTCTGTGGACAGAGACAGTTCCCTCTGCCGTGGCTTGTTCAGGCATTACCTATTGGGCCAGCCACAACCAGAGGGGAGGGCAGCAGGGTTGCCAGATTTGGTCTCTTTCTGGAGGTGAAGAATTTGAAGGTTGCAAGAGGTGTTTCTCAATACAATTCCTCCATCCTCGTAGTTCATGAAAATTCCTCCTAGATTTGGTCACTAGCTCTAGCCCTTAAAAGATTTACATTTCTTTCTGGGTTTTCTGGGATTTTAGTGGAAAGTTGGGAGAGAATGCGTCAGGGTCTTCAAACTACATTCTGCTGTCCAATTTGAGTAGAGCTTTCTTTCTGCTTTTATCTTAGAATGTGTAGCACCAGTTAGTGAATGAATAAATTTGCCTTCCTCCTCCACTCCCTCATATCCACAAACTAGAACCCATAGGTAATAAGTACTGAGGTAGAGTTTATAATTTTCATTAAAAGGTTTGTTACCCATTTCTTGAAAGCTACTTTCAGAAGTGTGGGGTTGCCACTAAAAGGAGTTAATTCTGAAGCTCACTTTTTTATGATTCTATGTTTGAACTGAACATGCTTCCATGAGGATGTGAAATGACAGGTGGCACCATCTGGGAGATGGGCCATTTCTGCCTGCTTCTCCCTCCTTACCCCTACCCCCAACTATGAATATAGCAACTCTGTCCTGTAAATATATGTGACAAGCAGAGACATGGGCTCTTCCAGGGCTTGACACTGAGGATTTCTGCTGCTGGGGGTCCGGATGGAAGGAGAGGCAGCTCAGTGAAGGGGAACGACAAGTTCTCCTACTGTCACGGGTCTGGAATGCAGATGTGGGATCTGTCAGAGAAGTTCTCTGTGCTCCATACTGACAGCTCATGCTCGCTCCATGACCCACATGCTGCAGAAACATGACCTGGAACTGATGTGTACTGACAGAAACAAGCTGGGAGTTTTCAGGCTCTCTCCCTCTCTGACTTTTTCTCTCCTCCCTGATGATGCAGAGCTGTTGGAGTAGAGGGAGGCATGTAGCTGTCAGAAGAGGGTTCCCAGCACCACCATCGCAGCCAGCCTGAAAGCTATGCTCCATGGCCCGCTGAGTCCATGTGGAGGCTGTTCCCGGCGTTCTTGGAAAATGATGCTGTTATCTATGCGTAGAATTTTAGCATACATAGGATAAAACTCTGTTGGGATATCTGCAAAATAGGGACTGAGAGAATGGAGAAAACAAAACCAGCGTTGTAGACACAAGTATATGAGGTAACCAAGATAACAAGAAAGTAATACAGCAAGAGGGATGCAATGACCTGGTTATTTAGTGTAATTAACAATCAATTTTGATGTTGGAAGGTTAATAATCTATTATGATCGGTCTTGATTGCCTATTTTAGTGAAATTGAACTCTCACTGTGTAGCTTTAAAATTTATTTTGGGGAGTGAGAGAAATCAAATTTTTCTTTTTAAAATTCTACTGAGGAGATCAATTCATTCAACAGATAGTTAGGAGTTTTTACTATGTGTTCGTTACTGGGGATACAATGGTTTGGAAGAGCAGGATGACTCCCAAGGACTTTATCTTTATCAAAGGCTGTCACTGATAGAAACAAGTATTCAAGTGAAGTAATTACAAAACCTGATAAGTATATGAAGAAGGCAGATGAGGGGCTGAGAAAGAGAATATGAACCAGAGGTAGGGCACTTCTTAAACTGATATTTTTGGAGAGTTTTAAAGGATAAGAATAGAATAGACATGTGAGGAATGGGGAAAGAGCATCCCAGGTAGATGGAACATAAATTCAAAGCCCCTGTAATTGGAAAGAGCAGGATTCATTCAAGGAACTGACAGAAAACCAGTGTGACAGAAATTAGGAAGGGTGAGAGGGGCACAGGGGGTGGAGAAATGATCAAGGGCAGACATGTAGGGCACAATAAGAAGTCCGGATTATTCTAAGCATGGTGGGAAGCCAGGTAAGGGTTTTAAGTGGGGATGTGACATAATCCATTACATACACACACTTTTTTTTAAAAAATCTCAAACTTAAAGTACAAATTCTCATCCAGAACTGTTTGAGAGTAAGCTGTAAGTTGCCCTATATTAGTTGTCTATTGCTGTGTAACAAATTACCCCACATCTTAGTAGCTCAAAACAATGTCTATTATCTCAGAGTTTCTGTGGGTCAGAATCCAGGTGTGGCTTAGAGTCTGGGTGCTTTGTCTCAGAGTCACAGGCTTCACAAGGCTGTGGGGAAGGGGTTGGCTAGGGCTGCAATCTCACTTGAATGCTCGACTGTAGGAAGATTCACTTCCAAGCTCACGTAAGTGGTTGTTGGCAGAATTTAGTTCTGTATGGGCTACTGAACCAAGTTCTTCAGTCCTTGCTAAGGACTCAGTGCCTCACAGGCAGATGGCTGGAGACCTCCCTTGGTTCCTCAGCATGTAGTTCTCTCCGTAGGGCAGCTATGGCAACATGGTAGCTAACTTCTTTGAGTGAGCAAGTGAGAAAGAGTACCCAAGATGAGAGGCACAATCTTTTTGTAACCTAATCTCATAATTGACGTGCTATCACTTTTGCCAAATTCTATTATTTATGAATGAGTCATGGATCACACTCATCAGGAGAGGATTAAATGAGGGCTGGAATGTCAAGAGGTGGAGATCATGGGGTCCATCTTAGAGGTCCCCTCCCATGTGACCCATCATCCCAAAACTTTTATACCAAGGATCTTCTCCTACTAACCACAATACAATCACAAAAATTAGGAAATCAAATCAGTACATTACTATTGACTAACCCTCAGACCCTATTCAAGTTTTGCCAGTTGTAACAATACTGTTCCTTGTAGCAAAAGGATCCAGTTCAGACTCAAGCTTTGCTTTCGGTTGTCATGTCTCTTTAGTTCCCTTCAATCTACTATAGTTCCTCACCTTTCCTTGATGGCCATGATCTTGTCATTTTGGAATATTGTAGGCTAGTTACTTTGTAGACAATTTCTCATCTTGGGTTTTTCTTATGTTACTTTATGATTAGTTCCAGTTATGCATCTTTGGCAAGAATAATCATAGAAGTGACATATTACATTCTATCAAGTGGCAAATGGTTTTTATCAAGCCATTTATTGTTGGGAATTTTGACTTTAATCACTTGGTTAAGGTAATGATAAAGTTAATGAGAAGCCAGGCTTCTCCACTGTAAAGTTACCTTTCTCCCCTTCCTTTGTAATTAATAAGTATTTTGTGGAGAGGTTCTTTAAAACTATTTAAATATTCCCTTCCTTGTGAAACATTTAATCTATTTATGCATTAATTTACATCATTATGAGTAAGTGATTTTCATTTTATTTAGTGGATAATTATTTACTGCTATCACTACTTATTTTGATGCTAGAATAGTTCTAAGTTCGACCAGTGGGAAGTCTTTCAAGCTGGCTGCCATATTCTTTTGATATGTTCCAATCATTTTATAAGCACTTCCTTAGTTTCTGACACAAAGCATGTTCCAGGCTCACTTCCCCTACCCCATCCTTGGGATCATTCATTTCACTACTGAGCTCTGTTTCTCTTAGTGGAGAATGGTATTTAAAAATCAAGATCTGTGCTAATTGCTATCAGGGTGTCACTACTCCCAGGCTTTCTCAGTGGACAGAGCTAGGGAAGTATGTATGTGTATGTTTACATATATATATACATCTATGTTTATTTTTATGTCTATTGGTATATATTGGAAATGGTGAATTCATACTGCTAGCTCCAATTCTTATGCAATGTGACAGGGTAAATCCTACTTTTATACATTTCCATATTTCTAGCCCCATTCTCCCAAAGTGNTAATTGCTATCAGGGTGTCACTACTCCCAGGCTTTCTCAGTGGACAGAGCTAGGGAAGTATATGTATGTGTATGTTTACATATATATATACATCTATGTTTATTTTTATGTCTATTGGTATATATTGGAAATGATGAATTCATACTGCTAGCTCCAATTCTTATGCAACGTGACAGGGTAAATCCTACTTTTATACATTTCCATATTTCTAGCCCCATTCTCCCAAAGTG
>NW_007753747.1:0-809 GCF_000696425.1 Galeopterus variegatus
ACAAAAGGACAAATACTGTAAGATTCCTCTTAGATGAGGTTCCTAAAGAAGTCATTCATAGAGACAGAAAGTAGAACGGTGGTTGCCAGGGGCTGGGCCTGGGGGGTAAATGGGGAGTTGTTGTTTAACGGGTATAGAGTTTCAGTTAGGAAAGATAAAGTTCCGGAGATGGCTGGTGATGATGGTTGCACAACAACGTAAATGCATTTATTTGCCACAGGACTGTGCACTTAAAAATGGTTAATATAAAAACCACAATGAGATACTGTTTCATACCCACTAGGATGGGTAGAATCAAAAAGTCAGATAAAAACAAGTTTTGGCAAAGATGTGGAAAAACTAGAACCCTCACATTGCTGTGGAAATATAAAGTGGTATAACTGCTTTGTAAAACCGTTCCTCAAAAAGTTAAAAATAGAATTACCATATGATTCAGCAATTCTACTCCTAAGTATATGACGGAGAAGTGAAAACGTATGTGCACACAAAAGCCTGTACATGAATGTTCACAGCAGCATTATTCATAATGGCCAAAAAGTAGAAACAACTCAAATGTATGTCAACTGATGAATGGATGACAAGCTAGTATACCCAAACGACGAAATATTGTTGAGCTATAAAAATTGTTAGGAATGAAATAGATACATGATACAACACGGATAAGCCTTGAAAACACTACACGAAGTGAAAGAAGCCAGTCGACAAAGGACCACCCAGTATATAATTCCACTTATGTAAAATGTCCGGAAATGGCAAATACATAGAGACAGGAAGTAGATTTATGATTGCCAGGGGCTCAAAGGAAGGGG
>NW_007753747.1:2949-6481 GCF_000696425.1 Galeopterus variegatus
GTGTTCCAACAAAACTTTACTTATGTACTGTGAAATTTGGATTTCATATAATTTTCACATGCCATAAGATACTCTTTATTTTATTTCAACCATTTTAAAATGTAAAAACCATTCTTAGCTCACATGCTGTACCAAAACAGGTGGCAGGCTAGATTTGGCCCACAGGCCATAGTTTGTCTACACCTTTGACTTAGGGAAAGCTACAGACCCTCTACCCGGACATATGCCAATATACCTGAAAGTTTATAAGGAGATTTGAGGGTACACAGGGGTAAAAATTCATGACTAAAGGACAGAAACCAGGGATTACTGTTCAATATACTGATAAGCCCATGAAGTATGCTACCCCAAATCTTAATAAAAGACCAAAACATATATGTAAAATGAAAAAAACTTCCATAGTAGCTCTGGAAAATGTGGAACGGAAATATTAACAGATAAGAAAATAAGACAATCCTGGAAGTTATAAAGGAGATGGAATAAAATTGGCGAAAAAAACTTTACCACTCACAGACCCTCACTGACAGAATCATTCATGGAGTGCTTGGGGGTGGAATACCAAAAATACTGACAGATCTCCCACCCTCTCTGAGGCAAAAGGGACCTCCACCACATGCAAGACAGCTGCCCTACAGAGGAAAAAGGACAGGAGAGCTGAAGAAATCTATTTCAGGCACTCTGGACTTTCAGCTAAGGGAGGCTGGGAACAGGGCTAAATAGCTGAGAGAAATCCCTCCAAGGCAGATCAGGCTTTAGCTACCAAGGGCAGGGGGTAGGGTAGGAGAGCTGAGAAAAATCCATCCAAAGAACAAGGGAGCTAAGGCTGGGGAGGGAGTGGAGAACTGAGCAAAATCCTGTAGAGGTATCTCAAGGTTTCACAGTGAGTAAAAGGGCCATCTTCTGGAGTGTGGGCTTAGGGCTAAAGGGTAGAGAGAGACCACCTAGGGACAGAGAAAGCCGGGGCAGAATAGAGAGCAAAAAGAATTCTCAACTGCCTGGAAACCTGAAAAGCTGGCACTATCATACACAGCTAATGTGAAATTCCAATGCCAACTAGACAAGTCATTAGAGAATAATTTGGAATCAACTATCAAGACTGTTAAAATGTACCTCTCTTTAACATATATTTATTCTGACTCTGTCCTAAAGAAAAGTAAAACTGTAACATGGACTAAGTGGAATATCATGAATTCATAAACAATTGTTGAAAATTATAACACGGACAAATGCCTATAAGCAAAAAAAAAGCAAAATACAGAAAGCCATACAGTTTTTACATGATGTGAATTATCCAAATAAAAATAAGACCAACCTAGGCACAGAAAAAAGAAAGGAGGTTCTAAAAAGTTAAAAAGGGTCATTTTCTCCATTATGATGGAAAAAGTGGGAGAAAAAGGAACACACTTTTTCTCTGCAATAAAACACTGAGCTTACAAAGTGAAGTCTACAAAACTCTGAGATTCCCACAAAATGGTATTTTGTATTATCAATTATGAGAAAATTATACTAAGATAACTTACATCTTTCATGGAATGTGTTCTTCCTAAAGATTTCTTTGAATATCTTGCACTATTAAATAGTAAACAAACAAACAAACAAAAAAACACAAGGTTGAGTTAGAAAATATTTAAAATAACTGGGGAAAACACGTAACTTATGACCATTTCCAAGCATTTTCTTTCCAAATTATATTCGTCATTACTTGCACTAATAGTGTACATCCAGTGAAATTTAGGTTACAGCAAAATCCTTTTAGAAAATAGAAATCCACGAATTTAATTACATTTTTATAGGTTAAATTATATCACCAGTGTATAAAATAACATTCACCTCTCCCTCAGGGACATGGAAAACTCCTAAGCTTGCTGTTATCTTTTTCCCTGAGGTCCTAATCAATAAGCAATGATTGTTTGTCTCTGCAAAACTGAGCAAAGGGGAGGTACACTAACTTCCCGTGCCCGGCTCTTGTACATCCATTTTCTCACTTAACCCTAACAGGCCTATAAGATAGAAGTGAATTCCATGTTATAGATGTACACTTACCTAAAGTAACACAGCCAGGAAGGAGGGAAGCCTGAATCAAAATCTACATGAGCTGAAATCCAAAGCCTGCCCTCTTTCCACCCCTTTATACTCCCTCCATTGGGCATTAGGGTAAAAAGATAAAGTTGCATATCTTTAATGAGCTTAAAGTAAACCAATGTAACAATACTAACTAGAATAAAAACCGGCAATAACAGTGGCAGGAAAAATATATTATATCATTAATAATAATATTGTCAGAAACCAATGAATATGTATTGCATATCCTCCATGCACCAGGCACTGTACAAGGGAACTGGGGANAACCAATGAATATGTATTGCATATCCTCCATGCACCAGGCACTGTACAAGGGAACTGGGGATACTCTGGTATTAATACTGCACATAGTCCCTACGTTTAAAATATGCCATGCAGATTACAGCGGTATTTTTCAAATACTCACTTGTAGATAGCAAAATCAGTTTAGTATCTCTGAACTAATACTTCTATGAGTCACTTTTTATTTGATATAACTTCAAACTTGCAAAAAAGTTGCAAAAACAGTACAAGGACCTTCTGTATACCCTTTACACATGTTCACCAATTGTTTACACTTTGTCTCATTTGCTTTGTGTATGGTAAACAGGTGTCACCGTGCACCCCTACCTAAGTACTTACGTATGGCTTTCCTAAGAAAGGGCATTATCTTGCACAGTCATAGTACAATTTTTAAAATCAAGAAATTTAACACTGATACAATTATCTAATCTACAGTCCGTACCCAAATTTCCTCAATTGCCCTATAATGTTCTTTCAGATTTCAACCCCAGCACTTAAAATAAAAAAGGAAATACAGGAGAATACAAAATATAAGATTGTACTGGATATAGTGTTCTCAAAAACCTTTTATGTGTGTGTGCACATGTGTATACTAATTGTGATGTAAAACATCATTACTGTGAATCCCAGTTAAAAAACAACAAAAAAACTTGGAAAACTATTTAGAGCCATAGTCCCCAAATTTCAGCCAGCATCAAAATCCTCAGCAGGGCTTGTTAAAACAGATTGCTTGGAACCACCCCCAGAGTGTGTGATTCAGTAAATCTGGGATGGGGTCGGAGATTTTCCATTTCTAACAAGTTCCCAGGCTTTATTTGATTCTCAAAACCTAAGAAGACAGAACAAATATTCGTTTTATGGTGTAGGACTATGGCTAATCATAACTAATGCCAAAATGTTTCATTATTTTCATTATTATTTTAGTTATACTAAGTTTCCATTTATATTGTCAGAGCTAGGGCTCAGACCCGTTCAAACCCATTGTACAGACTGTGTCCCCAGACCTCTTACAGGCAGGTCCATGCTAGGTAATTGGGAAATTCCAGGAGCTAATGGCAGAGGACAGGGGCTGTCCTCAGCTTCCTCAGCAGCAGTAGTATACAGGCCCGGTAGCTTGGGAGGCACTAGCACCAGCAACAGCCTCCAGCAGCCGTAGTGGCCACCCCCC
>NW_007753747.1:7480-8379 GCF_000696425.1 Galeopterus variegatus
GTCTCGGTTTTCCCACCTCCCTGCTGTGCCCCGCTCCAGCCTTCCACCCTATCCCTGCACTCACAAACGCCACTTTCCCCAGTCTTCCCAGGTCCAGCCCAGGCCTGGGGTGCACTCTACACCAAATCCACGGGGACTAGCATTTTAGAGCACAGTTCTGCAACCTATTTTAAAATGCGTGCCCTTTCTGATAAAAATAAATTGCTCGACCCACCCTGGATTTGTTTCAGTTTACGGTCGGTGGTTTGTATTACAAAACCAGTAGGGTATTGAAAATACCAACAGTGACTACTAACCAGGGTGTAAACTTCACTGGAATGTAACGTCTGGCAAATAGTAGACGCTGGATATTGTTTTAAACTACTCTGAGACTCACCACTTTAGGTTACACTTACCCACACAAAGTAACACTTATCTAACGTTCTCTCCTACCCGCAGGGCACAGTTTTAAACCGTAACCCCGTTAACCCTCAGGATAATCCTATGAGGTTGGGACTGTTATTTTCGTTTCGCGGTCTTGGAACCGAGGCTCTGAGAGATCAGTAACTCGGACAAATTCCACAGAGGCTGCACGAACAGCTCCGAGAGGCACAAGCCGCGGCAGGAGAGGAAGAAGATGAAGCCGGTATCCCGCCCCGCGCTCCCAGGGTCGGCAGCACTTACCCCGCACGCCCGGGGGACCGCACCCGCCACCGCTGGGCCATGGCACCGCCCTCCGCGCCCACCGTGTTCACGAAACTCCCGCCAAGACCCCGTGCCGCTCGGAGCACCAATCCGAGCAGAGCACGCGCGCGTGCGCACGCTCTACCTCGGGACTTTGACCCGCGGGGGCCCAGGGCTCCGCCCCCGCCTGGAGCGTGAGGGAAAACCCGGCCTGGTATAGTAGTTCAACGGAGCTG
>NW_007753748.1:0-3087 GCF_000696425.1 Galeopterus variegatus
AAACACCGTGCTTCATTAAAAGATCTTTATCAGGCTTAATCTTATGAGTGGGAGGTGCCCCTGCACAATTTCTGGAGCCCGCTCTCATCCCTTGCCTCATCACCTTGCATCCTTCTCACCCCAGCTTCCACACTATCATTCCCTCACAAATCACCCTCTCTTCCTTCCAAAGCATTTCTCATAAAATTGGGACCACCCAGAAAATCCAGGAGGAACCGCCTCTCCTAAGATCCTTCATCTAATTGCATCGGCTCTTTGTCTACATCCCTCTACTATAACTTACTCACAGGAGATGAGGACATGCACATCTTGGACAGGCCATTATTCCACCTACGTCACGAAACTTAATATGCCCACATCGAACTGATTTGAAAATTGTGTGGGATGGTAGAAACCTAAAGGAGAAGAAGGCTTAGTCCTTCTCAAAGAAACATGTAGAAAATTCCCCAACACAGGTGAAGAAAGTTCTGAGTTTACAATATTTACAGCATTGAGCATTCTAAGGCTCTTTAGGAACATCCACGGTCCTTGTATTGGCTACCTCAGTATCTTCTCATAGCTCAGTCAGGCTGTTGGAGTATGTTCCACATGGATTGCAAGCACTCACTAACTTGGTCACCTCGTGAAGCAATTCTATGGAAGCATTGAAGGTGAAATCTGACAAACCCCTTAGGTGTGCACCATAGAAATCTGCATTCATGTCTATGGTAAGGTTTTCACTTGAGGAGAGACAAAACTTCTTAGATAAAATCATTGCATTTCAAAACTCTTGCCAGGTTACTTAACTCACTTATGTTCATTTTATTTGTCTTCCTATCTCACCTTTTCTAATAAAATTGGTGTTCTCCTGCAATCCTATGTCAAGTTTTCCATTTTGATTTTGTTTCGTGGGTTGGTTGGTGGGGTGGTGGGTGTGTTGGTTGGTTGGTTGGCGATTCGGTGGGTTGGTTGGTTGGTTTAGAGCAGTTTTTTTCTCAGACTTACTTTGGAGTCAAATTTTACTTTTATTACCTCATTCAAATCACACAACGGCCCTACATGTTGAGCACAGCCAAGGGTATCACACCTGTTTTCATGATGCTGAGGAGACTTGCTGTGCAGCCATTCATCCAAAGAACCTGATCTGTGCCCAGGTTCTTTGATTCCAAGGCAAGGGCACTTGCTTTTTTCTCCGTCTTTCTTTTTACCTTTGTTTATTCGTACTTTTTATTTCTCTACAAGTTCATATTACCCTGTAGACTTGTCACAGAAAAGGTAGACATTTGGAGTAGCCTCGCTAACATTAAGCCTAATTATCTCTTTCATCTATTAACACATTTCTGTCTACCAAGCTCGTCCTAAGTACTCCTCCCCGTTCTATGACCAATAGACACTGCCTTTCATCATTCTCTTCTACGAAGGGAGCCTTACACCTTCTCTGCATTCTGCTAGGACACTGGTACAATCCGTCACCAAGAAATACCATTAGCACCATTGGTGTATCTGGCCCTGCCCTCTGCCTGACCTCCTGAACTATGAGCCCCTTTGGTTTCTGGACATGAACGTTGCATGGCGCAAAGGTAAGTTGGTACACGGTCCTGAGAATTAAGTTACCCATGCAATGGGCATATTTCCTGTGATCCATTCACAAACTGTGGGCCACAAAACAACATAAAACAACTTTCCGTACTCTCTGAGATGAAGACAATTAAGCGGAAAAATAAAATCAAACTCAGAGTTTTCAGGATAAAGAGAGATCTAGATAGAATTCAACTAGGGAAGGGAAGGATACACTCTTCAAAGTCATGATGGGCGGGCATTGGGTTGGATCCCAAAGGGTGGAACCTGGGTCATCCGAAGAAAAACCAATTGATACAGAGAAATGCCAAGGCACGCTCGGCAGGACAAAGGCTCATACACCTCTGGGCAAAAATATAGAGGTTTCGCCTACGGCCTCTTTCTTAATGAGAGATGGAACGGTGCATCTCGTGGGTTCACCACTCGATGAGCCAGAGATGTGTGAACTACCCGAACAATGAGTCGGAAATTCATCGCCACTTGACTAAAGTTTCCGATGAGGAGAAAGGATGGGGGATATGCAAACATTCACGCAGTGCCTGCTGCATTCCAGGTGAGCAGCCAGAGCCTTCACCTCCAATCCCTCTACCATGCCCATGCATTCTGGAAAGGTGCACATTACAGCCCCCATACCAGAGCTGAGGAAATCAGTCTTGCGGGAGGCAAAATCACTTGCCTCAAGTACCATGGTTACTGCTACCTTTGCCTGGCTTCAAAAACAAAGCTTTCTCAAGGAGCACTGGGGACAGAAATGATTGGGATACCATAGGAGCGAACTGTTTTTGTTCTCCCAAGGACGATCTGTCAGCACCTGTTTGTGTGTGATTGATTTCCTCTTTCAAGGTCTTCTTCAGTGAGTGGAGCCGGCAAATTCTTCCTTTCACCGTAGTTGAATCAAAAGCAAGGCCTGAGATGACAATGCTGAGGAGGTCACAATTCGGTCAAAAATACCTGACTGCACTCCACATATCTTGTCTGGTTTTGCACATGCTTCACCCGACAAAGAACGCTCAGGAGTTTTCATCAAGACAATTGCTCCTTGAAATTCTCCCCTCAACACATTCTAGAAATAGCACTTTTATATTTTGCTTATGTGTTTTAGTCAAAGAGGAATATTGAACTTCGAGTCTATCCGTTGCAGTAGTATGGATATTTTAACTGAAGAAGCAGGAGAGACCCTTGGAAAAGTCATAATAGATACACACATCCATGTGAAGTTCAGGCAGAGAATTGGAAAGAAATGTTAGTTTCCTATGGCTGCTATAACAAATTACCACAAATGTCATTTAAGGAAAAGCACCAATTTATTGCCTTACAGTTCTTTAGGTCAGAAGTCCACAATGGGTTTCACAGAGCTAAAATCAAGGTGTGTGGGGGGATACATTCCTTCTGGAGGTGTTAAGAAAACACTGCATATTCTTGCCTTCCCCATCTTCTAGACCCTCCTCTCATTCCTTGGCTCATGACCCTGCATCCTTCTGACCTCTGCTTCCATCCCATCACCCACTCTCCAATCTCCTTTTTTCTTTC
>NW_007753748.1:3187-5585 GCF_000696425.1 Galeopterus variegatus
CCCATCTTCTAGACCCTCCTCTCATTCCTTGGCTCATGACCCTGCATCCTTCTGACCTCTGCTTCCATCCCATCACCCACTCTCCAATCTCCTTTTTTCTTTCCAATGTCCTTTATCATAACATTGCACCTTCCAGGAGAATCCAGGGTAACCTCCGCTTCCAAGTCCCTTAAATTAATCACCTCTGCATAATTTCTTTAGTTCTGTAAGGCGAGCTATTCATAGCGGATTTGGAGAGGTCATTATTCTGCCTAAAATGAGAACCTGGATATTTTCTAGAACTATTTGAAAAATAGTGTGAGGGGAACTTTTAAAAACTAATGGAAAAGAAGGTTTAGTCGTTGCAAAGAAACACGAACAGAAATATTCCCAGGCACAGGAAGAACATGCTTAAATTACAGGAATTAGAATACTGAGGATTCTGCGCTGGACCGTGGCTCACTCGGGAGAGTGTGGTGCTGATAACATCAAGGCCACGGGTTCAGAACCTATGCAGCAATGGCTGGTTGGTTCACTGGCTGAGCGTGGTGCTGACAACACCAAGTCAAGGGTTGAGATCCCCTTACCAGTCATCTTTAAAAAGAAAAGAATACTGAGGATTCCAAGACTCTCTAGGCAGGTCTGTGTTCTTTCTGTTTGCTACTTTAGAATCTTCTCACAGCTCAGTCATGCTGTTGGAGTATGTGGCAAATAGACTACAAGGACTTATTAACCTGAAATCTAAGAAATCCCTTAAACAAGTATCGCAGAAATCTTCATTCTTCTGAAAGAAAGATTTTTTTCATCTGAGGAACTTCAAAGCTTCTCCCCTTCTCAACCTGAATTTGATGGATATAGGGATAATGATTAGATGGCCAATTCAATTTTCACATCTAAATTTTGTTTTGTTATAAGAACATGATAATATTAAGATCATTCTTCATTTCTTGAAAAGATAAATCACTCTGAATAACCAACAGAAATATTTGGTATAAATAAAAGAGAGAGTATATCACAGAACAAATAGAGCTGAGAACAGAACTACTGACTTAGGATACCAGTCCTGAGGATTTTATAATAGGAATTGAAACATCTCAGAAAATGAATGGTAGAAAAAGCACTACACATCAAAACTTGCAAGATACCATAAAAACGGTGTGTTAAGGAAAACTTTTAACCCTTCAGTATTTATACAAGTAAGAAATAAAACTGGAAAATTAATGAATTCAGTATTAATCTTAAGATGTCACAAAAAAATTAATTAGCAAAAAATTAGAAAAGAAAACAAAAGTGCTAATGAAATAAAGAAAAATATACAACATGAAGAAAATCAACAAAATTAAAAGTTGATGCCTTCTACAACCTTATTTTACATAATAGACCTTGATAATACTGATCAGGAATAAAGACAAATTTCAATAATGATGTGAATGAAAGAAGGCATATATAAATGGATTCACAAGGACCGTTCAATAAATGCAGCTAGAAAGTGATGAAACTAGATCCCTTTTGCATGTCGCATACAAAAATTCAGTCCAGGTGAACTAAGGATTTAAAATAAACTCAATGACATGAAAGCTCTTAGAAGAAACCAAAAATAAAAACCTTTAGTCCTTGAGGTAGAATGCGACTTCCTAAGCAAGAAAAATAAGTTGTGTCTTACAGAAAAGATTGCCTAGTTGGATTATATTACCATAAAAATTTTATGTTCATTAAACAATATTTTAATAAATGTGAAAAAACAAGTCACAAAAAATTGGTATCGATGGGGAAAATATTTTACACATCACATTTTTTAAGAAAGCACATGAAACCAAATTAAATATTAGCAATAAACCCAACCAACTGAAAATTTCATATTGAGATAAACATATATGTCAAATAAACATGAAGAAATGTGAACATTATTACTATTCAGGGAAATGCAATTCTGTACCACAATCAGGTATCTTACATGCTCTTGTTTTATACGTCTGTGGAAACATACAATTACTGTTGTTTTTTTGGGTTTTTTTTTCTGTAATATGCCTGAACCTCGCCATATTGAAGGGGCCTGCCCTCGCGTCTAATGCAGAAAAAGTCCAAAGCAACAGATAGTTACCTGTAGAGTGGAATATGTATGAAAAAATCAAGAGAATCCAGCTAAACAGTGAAGAAAACGCCCCAAAATGTGGAAACTTGAGATAGCAGNGGTGAAAGCCTGGAATGCTGGGACAAGAGAAGTGGTGGGGTGGGAATTCATGACTGGTGTTCCCACCACATACACCTGCTAATCAGGCTGCACAGTAACCATGCACCCCTCATGGACAGTGAGCCCAGTGTGTCTAGTGGCTAAGGGTCCTCACACCCTCCTTCACTGGGAGCTCAGAGCACCACCCCTAGGGGAACCACCCAAGCCAATGTAGAGTAAGAGGAGAAT
>NW_007753748.1:7519-8378 GCF_000696425.1 Galeopterus variegatus
ATATTCAACACTATACAATGTAACTATATTTTGTGGCCCTTTACCAATTCTTCCCATACTCCCCCAGCTGCTCCCTCTTTACAGCCTCTGGTGACCTCAGTTTTGTTCTCTTCTTTTGAAAGTTCCATGTATTATTGTGATTGTTGTATCTGTTTTGTTTTATTTATCTATTTATTTGTTTGTTTGTTTGATTGTTAGGTCTCTGATAGAGTTTGGATGTGTTGTCTCCCCAAAACTCATATGGCAATCTGATCCCCATGTGGCAGTGTGGGGAGCTGTTTGAGTCATGGGGGCAGATCCCCCATGAATGGATTAATGTTCTCTCTATGGGGTGGAGGTAGTGAGTGTGCTCTCAGCATTGTTAGCTCCTATGAAAGCTGGTTGTTTAAAAGAAGCCTGGCACCTCCCCCCTCTCTCTCTTGCTTCCTCTCACCATGTGCTCTGTTTGTACCCACCAGCTGCCTGCCACTTTTCACCATGAGTAGAAGCAGCTTGAGGCCCACACCAGATGCACAGCTTGAGGCCCACACCAGATGCAACTGTCCCAGAATCATAAGTCTAATAAAACTTTGTTCTTTATAAATTACCCAGTTTCAGGTACTCGGTTATAGCAACACAAAACCGGACTAGCACATCCCTACTTCTGAGTGAGGACATGCAGTATTTCTCTTTCTATGCTTGGCTTATTTCACTGAACTTAATTTTCTCTAAGTTCATCCATGTTGCTGCAAGTGGTTGTATTTCATACTTTTTTATGACAGAGTAATATTCTACTGTGCAAATATAACATATTTTCCTTATCCAGTCATCCATCAATGGACATTTAGATTAGTTCCAACTCTTAGCTATTGCAAATAGA
>NW_007753749.1:0-8377 GCF_000696425.1 Galeopterus variegatus
CAGGCTGGTGGGGAAGGTGGCACATGCCAGATGAGGTACTTACATGATGCTGTGGTGCCTGGTGGCTGGGAGCTAGCTGGGTGTTGAAGGAAGAAATGGACATTCTCAGCAGAGAAAAGAGCAAGAGCTAAGGCCAGCAGCATAACAGCATGGCTTTTTTATAGGTGGATCTGCAAACGTCTTAGTACTAATAGAGCTGAGGCATTGATAACGCACTCTGGAAAGAAAGATAGGCAGGTGACAGCTTTGATGGCCAGGCTTTGGAGTTTGGATGTTATGGGACAAAGGAGCTACTGATCACTTTTGAAACTGTGGGGTGACAGGGGTCTGGTTGGATTTGCATTTTAAAAAGACCAAGCCAGCTGCTCTGTGAGAAGCACCTGCCTGGGGCGGGAGAGCAGTCTGGAGGCTGTCACTGAGATGAGAGAAGGTGAGGTTCTGACCCAGAATGATGGTGGCAGAAATGGAGAGGACAGGCTGGACACAGGGAATGCCTAAGCAGGCTGAGTGCCCATGCAATAGAGGAGGAATGAAGGATCAATGATGTCGGTGACTCGGAAAGAGGAAAGGGTTAGGAAAGGATGTTAGAATCCAGAGCAGCCTAGCTGCAGGGGGTACCCATGGGAGCTCCACGTGGAGATTTCCAGGCAGCTGTCATTAGCCTCTTCATTTCAGGGCTGCAAGTGCAGATCAGAAAGGCATTATTCTTGAGCAGTAGCACTCAACTGGGGACAATTTTGTCCTTTAGAAGACACTTGGTGATGTTTGGAGACACTTGGGGTCATTCCTCTATGGTAGGCTACTGTCTTCTAGATGGTAGAGGCCGAGAATGTGACTGTACATCCTACAATGCACAAGACTGTCCCCCACGAGAAAGACTTGCCTGACCCTGGTGTCAATAGTGCTGGGGTTAATAAACACTGGCTCAGAGGCAGCACCCATAACTACAGGCACCACAGTCATGCCCAGGGATGCAAGAGGAGAAAAGCTGACAGAACAGCAGAAGTGTAGGAATCACAGGACTTACCAGGCAGGCCAAGCATGCAAGAACCAGAACATGAGGTGTGTGTGAGTGTGTGTGTGTGTGGGGGGGAGGGGGGATGGTGATGGGGGAGGGGTTTCCTTGGAGGATCTGAGGCACTTTCAGATGGAAATGACTCTCAGAAAAGAGCTACTGAAATGTGCAGAATGATTTTAGAGAAAAAGCTACAAGCTGCAGCAATAAGCTTAATATACATGTAATATACATACTATTGAACACTAGATTTCTTGAAAACCAACCTTTCTTGTTCCGGGTTCAATTCCAAGGTAGTAAATTCACCATGTTCTTAAACAGCCTTTTCCAAACACAAGCCCTGGGTTGCCCTTTAGGTCAATCTTCAGGAAATGTGGGGAGGGGAAGTCAAGGGGCAGAGAGATCCTCCTGAATCTAGCCTGACTTCAAGCACACCAGGGTTTAATTAGCAGAGAACATAATGTGGGCATGATGTGGGCAAGGCTTTGGGGATGGACTGAAATCAATACAGCGTCTGTACAGAAACCATCACCCGTCTGCGTACTGTTAGAAAACTCCAATTAGACAAGGAAGCTGAGCTGCTCCGTGGAGGAGCTTTAGTTAGCATTCCAGGCAGGGTTTCTAACACGCTCACTCACAATAGCACAAACAAATTACCGCTTGGAAAAGAGGACTATGTTAGGATGAAAAGGAAGACTCCTCAAGAAACAGGAAATAGGGTGATTGAGACCACCCACCCTCACCCCAGGAGAGAGAACCTACTGGGAGTTGCAGCTGTAACATAAAATGACTCTTCTTCGGAATTTGTGCTTACACACCCATGTCATTGCATCCTTCAAAATACTGCCCTGAGGACACTCAGCCCTTATTGCAATGGAGCCAGCCTGGCCCGGAGGCCCTGGGGAGCCCTTCCCCAACCCCCTCCCCACGCCCTGGCCCTGCCTCCTCAGGAGGCTTTTCTGAGTGACTCCAGTGCCTCCTCTTGTTTCCTTTCTCTGAAATATAAAGCTGCAACTCAGAACTTATTTTCAAGGAGATATTTAATTTGTGTATTAGTCCCTGGTTCTATTATAAGCCACCAGGATTTGGTGGTGGGGAGGAGGGAGCGGGTTCAGGCTGCTACCACTGCTGCTACCTAACACCTATCAGGGATTCAATAACTGCCTGATGCTGTTCTAATCACTTGTACTAACTCAAGCTATCGCCTCAAACACTGTCTGGAGCAGGCAGAGGATGGTTACATAACTTGTTCAGAGTCACGAAGCTGTAAGAGATGGAGTCAGGATTTGAGCAGGAGCCAGATAATTTAAGAACCCACATTCTCAACCCCTCCACGATACTGGTGTTGCAACTTGACACTGCCAATCACAGTCGGGTGACTTGGGTCACCTTTATGCCTTTGAGCCACAGGTTTGTATCAGGCATGTTCACCTTCCTGAGGCACCCAACTTCTTTTAGGGTAACCTCTGTGCCTAGGACCCCTGAGTGGGGGCAGCCCTGACACCTTTGTTGGGCAGCGGTGTCTGCTGAATAGCCAATAACTTGAAAGGCTTTGCCCAAACCTAGAAAACCAGAATTCCTGCTTGTGAATTTGCTTTAGGAAAGAAGCAAATAGGGCAGTTGAAATTCAGTAGTAGGGGTCTATTTTCCCTGGTCGCTGCACATCTCTGGGCCCCAGGCTGCCTAAGAGGTGCTGACTATTCAGAGGGTGTGGATGGAGCTTGGATATGTGAGCTGGGCTATCCACGTGGGAGGACACTCTTGGAGAGGAAGCCAGCCAGGATGGAAAAGACGTGAGTGGGACAGAGTCTCTCTGTTTTCTGATAATGAAACTCTGAGGAATCTGGAAATTCTAGATTCAAGCTTAGCCTGGTAGGTGGTTATGGCTGCATGTTTGTCAATGTAGGAAACATAATACGTCTTACTAACAACTTGCTCCTGGCTTGTAACTCATAGACGATTAGTTGCATGGACCTCCATTTGTAGTCTTGCCTGGGTGTTGTGCCTGTTTGGGGGTGGCCTGGGTAAGAGCTGTGGAGAAAATACACCAGGGCTGGCAGAGCACGATGGTGGGAAGTGGCTGTCTCAGACACGTTGGTTAGGGTGGAGCTTTCTCTGAGCAGAGACCTAGAGGGAAGTAGGGAGCCATGGAGTGATCTGCAGACCATAGATACCGGCAGAGCAAGCACCAGGACTGAGACAAGAGGATGCTTGGCAGGTCTGAAAGGGAAAAGCAAAGCAAAGTAAAAATGGTTGTGTGTGTGGTTAGAGCAGGGGAGCAAAGGGGTGGGTGGTCGAATATGCGGGAAGAGGTGCATTCAGGGCCAGGTATGGTGCTGAGAAGACAGAGTTTGCATTTTATTCCGAGTGAGGTGGGGAAGGCAGGGGGCGTTTTTAACATTGCACTTTCTAGTCTTAAATCAGGGAAGGGAAGATGAGCGAAATGAAAACATAACCCGACACGACAGAAAGCTTGTTAAAGACTCACAACGGCCTTTTGAAACTGTGGCTTTGGCAAGCCAGCATGTCAGTGGTTGGAATAGAAATGATTCCAATACACACTATGAGTTTAATTTCTCGTATTACAGTTGATAAAACAGGGGCAAGAGATTTGGGGCAAGATGACTTTCGATGTGGATTCAGAGCCCCTGGGGCTGACCACTGTCTTTGCCAGTAAACAGGTCATGAGTATGGGTGGCGTGTTCTCGTGGAGGGCTTTATGAGGGGTCTTCAAAAAGTTCACGAAAAGATCCATATTACCTTTTAATTCCATTTTTTCCATGAACTTTTTGAAGTACTCTCATATTTGTGAACACCGTCTCTGAGCCTCACATTGTTTATCTTGTGAAATATTTTAAATGTGCAGGAAAGAACAGAAAACAAGTTAAAAACCACATGTATACTCACCACCCAGTTCTATTCAATTGTAACATCTTGCCATGCTCGCTACAGAGGCTTTTTAAGAAATGAAACATTATAGATGTAGTCGAAGCCTGCTCTGTAACAATAGTAACGACAGACAGCTACCAGTCACTGGTGATGTGCCAGGCCCTCCACCCTGATCGATCAGCTCATTAGTCCCCACAACAATCCTCTGAGGTGGGCGGTAATGGTGTCCTCATTTCAAAGAGGGAGAAAGCCAGGTGCACAGAAGTTACATAATTGAGAAGGTCATACTGTTGGTAGAAAAGCTGGTATCTGAGCCAGATTTTGAGTTAACTATTGTGCTCCACCGACTTTAACTATATAGTAGATTTTTACATCTTTCCAAACTTTATAAATTTGATATCATACTGTACTTATTTTAATGCAAATTTTTCTTCCTATCACGCGAGTTTCATCCATGTTAATACATTTAGGCATAGTTTAATCATTTGGAAACATTGCATAGTATTCCAATGTTGAATGTTTCCAAATATACTGTCAATTCTTCTGTTGATACATATTTATAGAGTTTCTACTTTTTTCTCTTTTACACTTAGTACAAAGAACGTTCTTGTCTCCTTAAAACATGTCTCCTTATAAACATTTATAAGTGTTTCTCCTGGGCAGTGTTTCTCAACTGTGGCTGTATGTTAAGGGAGAATTTTAAAATTTATATATGGTAGGCTCCACCCCTAGGCATTCCAATTTCATAGGTATGTTTTTTGTTTGCTTTGTCTTTATTTGATTTTTAGCTTCCCAGGCAATTCTAACATGCACCCAATTTTCAGAACCACTGACTTAAGCTTATGCTTGTACTTCCACATGGAATTACAGAGTCTTCAAATTTCGTACATAGGAACAAGTTGCTCTTCAAAGTGGTTTCCCCAATCTATACTCCCATTAGTGATGTCTGAGGATTCGCTGTTAGTGCCTCCTTTTTTGGTTCCTGATGCTGTAATGTATGTTCATTCTCTCTCTGTTTGCTTGGTACTGCTGGAAAATTACCAATTTTATTAATATTTTCAAAGAATAAACTTTGATTTTTTCTATCTTAATTTTTCTATTCTAGCTCATTGATTTCAGTTTTTTTTATTATTTTATTTCCTCTTCCATGCTTCCTTTTAATTAAATTAATTAATTAATTAATTTACTTTTAGTTTCCTGAGAAGAATTAGATGAGTAACTTTTTATCTTTTCTCCCTTTTTAATCTATGTATTTGAGGCTATACATTTCTCTTTGGGGACTGCTGTCACTGCATTGTGAAAGTTTTGCTATGCAAAACCTTGTACCTTTAATATTTAGTTCAAAAGGTTTCTATTTTTTGTTGCATTTTTTTTCTTAGACTTGTAGATTATTTAAAAGAGTGTTGCTTAATTCACAAGTAGTGGGTGATTTTTAAATTATCTTTCAGGCAAGTAGTTCTAGCTTGCATTTACTGTAACCTGAGAATATAATTTGAATAATTACAATTCTTTGAATTTTGTTAAGGTTTGCTTTGCAATCCATTATATGGTCAGTTAGGAGAAGTGTTTGTGTACACTTGAGAAGAAAGTATACATGGCCAATGTTGGGTGCAGTATTCAATATGTGTCCATTGATTTAAATTTGTTGTTTTGTTTTGGTTTTCTTCATCTGTATGGACTTTCTCCCTGCTTGAGCTATCAGCTATTGTGAGAAGTGTTATAAAATTTTCAACATCATTGAATTTTTTATTTCTCCTTTTGGTTCTGTTAGTTTTTGCTGTCTTATCTTGAAGCTATATACAGATTCAGAATTGTTATTTCTCCCTGATAGTTTGACCTGCTTTTCATTAAGGAAATATTCTTTTACTTTGGTAATGTTTTGCCTTGAAGTCCACCTTGACTGATATTAGTGGAGCTAAACCAGTTTTCTTTCGGTTGGTATTGGCATGATATGCACGTTCCTTCCATCTTTGTGCTTTGCATATTTCTTTGTTCTTACAATAAATGTATAACTCTTATAAGCAAAAATACTATTGGGATTGCTTGTATATCTACTCTGTTATCTCTGGGTTTTAACTGAGATATCTAATCCATTTACAATTAAAATAAGCACTAATACACTTGTGGTTCTATCAATCTTATTTCTTTCCTTGTTGGCTTATCTATTTATTGCATGTTCCTATTTCTCTTCTTTTTTTGGCATTCTTTTAGATAAAAAATGAAAGTATTTTCCCCTCTATTCCCCTATTAAATGATGTTAGTTATACATCTTGCTATTCCTTTAGTGGCTACCCAGGGATTAGAATGTTGATCTTTGATCTATTGTAGCCTAAAATGACAGAAAAACATGAAGCTAGTAAGTGGAATTGGAATGTCAAGGTCCTAGTGTTCTGAGGCAATGGGTGAAATAAGTAATTTGTATTAGGTTTGTATAAGTCAAGCAGGCATAGAGTAACCACTAAAATGCTAAAAGAAAACAAGTACTGCTCTATAATTCCAAATCTAGCAAAAGAAACTTGAAGGCTGAAGGCAAAATAAAAATACTTCAGAAAAAAATGAGAACTTAATATCAGTATACCTGCACTAAATACCAAAGGGTGTTCTTCAGGCAGAAGGAAATAATCCCACATGAAAATATGGAAATGTGGGATAAAATAAAGAGCCAAAATTTAATATAAATGCAGCACTGAAATTTATAAAAAAACAATATTGCAAGACATAGGAGGGTGTAAAGAGTTAGAGAATTTTATAATTCTGTGATCATGGGAAAGTGGAATACAAATAATTCAGCATTTTAGCCTCCTGTACCATGTAGCTTGAGAATGTAAACGTCTTGAGCGGGGACTGACTAACTTTTTCTGGAAGGGCTCAGATAGTAAATACTTTAGGCCTTGCAGGTCATTGGGTCTTTGCTCAACTCTGCTGTTGGAGCATGAACGTAGGCACAGGCAATCTGTAAATGAATCCATGGGGCTGTATCCCAATACAACTGACTTGAAATGCCATGTTTGGTAGATATAGATATATATAGTATTCATCTCTGAGTGTGTCTATTTCTGAAACTTATAACTATGTCTTTGGAGTATTTGCTTATGGCTTAGTTACTGTGGTTTTAAAATTAATCTTTATGTATGTAAGATAAAATCCTCCAACTTGTTTCTCAAAATTTTCTAAGATGTTCTTGACCTTTTGCTTTTTAGTGTGTGTTTTAGGATCGGTTTCTGAAAAGCCCTGTGGGACTTTCCATGGGTAATGAAAGTCTTGATCAGGATGGTGGTTACACCGATATCCATGTTTATCAAAACCTGTCAAACTGTACACTTGAAATCAGATGCGTTTTACTTAATGTAAATTATATCTCAATAAAATTGATTTAAAAAGAAAAACCAACCAGCCAACCAATACCGTCAGCATTTGTACTGGAATGGCAAGGAATGTATGCTTAATGCATGGGTCTAACTGACATACTTTGAATGGATTCAGTCTAAGATATAGAGAGCGACTACTGTAAATGTCAGTCCATTTTGCAGGTATTGATGGTAAATCTTCACATTCTTAATCATGGCATATACACTGCATCTATGCAGGTTTTATTTTATATTTTATTCTTTAAATGTTTTTTTCTCATGTTCTCTGTAATAAACATATTTGTTTAGATTTATTCTTAGTTAACCTAAGTTTTGTTGCTATTAATGATTGAAACATTCTTAAAATTTAAGTGTCTAATTGGTGATTATCAGTGTTTAGAAGTGCTACTGATTATTGAGTGGATTTCTCTTTGAAGTATCTGTTTTGCAGAGCTTCATTTCCCACAGTGGTAAAATATGTGATTTGGGTTGTTTGAACTGTAAAGTTTCTTTCAGCAACATGATTCTATTTTTTTCTTTTCTTTGGGCCTGCTAAAACCTTCAAGAATGTCAAGGACGCTTTTAAAATTATATCATCAAAAGACCTTTCTATTTATGTTTAAAGCATGCCCAGTCCCAGTCTGGGTCACATTAGGGCAATTTCCTTTTCAATTTATTCTTATTGTCTTGGAAGACATCATCTGCTTTAAAAAAGGAAAACAAAACACACTTTATCTTTCTCTAAGAAAATGCAAGATATACTGATGTAAAATACCTCTAAGATACTAGTTTGGAAATGTATAATAGGAAAAGCAAAATCCTCCTGAAATCCCATCTCACAGAGGTAACAACTCTAATTAGTTCAGTATCCATTTCTCCCCACTTTTTGGTGCTTATATTATTTATGCATATTTATATAGTCAACAAGCATTTGTTGGTTCCCATCCTGAGAAGCAGATTTCTGTCTTATTTCACAACACGAGTATTGTTACCCTTGCCTTAAACCTCCAGTGTCTTCCTATTGATTTAGGGCAAAAGAAGACATCTTTTCCAAGTCTTGGCACCCATCTCTGCAGCCTCTCCCCTCCCTGGATCTTGCTCCACCCTCACTGGCCTTCTTTCAGTT
>NW_007753750.1:0-8377 GCF_000696425.1 Galeopterus variegatus
CACACCTTGCACTCTCTCAGAATGCTGATTTAGAATTGCTCTTTTGGCCTTTTCTGCTTTGACCCTCATCGAGTAGGGGACCCCTCCTCTGGTGTATTAGTTAGGGATTGCTGCTGTAACATATAGACGCAAACATATAATGGATACACATCATGAAAGTTCATTCCATGCTGTGTCTAACAGCCCACGGCAGTTCCAGTTGGGGTTCAGGTGTGGTGAATGTGGGGGCGTCACTCTCCATGCAGTCACCAGAGACTTTGGCTGATGGCAGCCATGCCATCTTTAAAATGGCTTCCCAAGCCATGCTGGGGGACTGCCATCCCAGTTAACCAGGAGAAGAAAGTATGGAGGGTCCTATTGGTCAGGCCTGGGAAGAGAACACGTCCATCACTCTTCATTGATTAGAACTGGGATGCACGGCCGCACCCAACTGCAAGGACGTCGTCCAGCCGTGTGCTCAGGGAGAATTGGAAATGGGTTGGGTGAATGGCTGGCCAGTCTCTGCCATGTCTCACGGCTGCCCATTGACAACACCAGCAGCCTGGATGGATGTCCCACCCTGGCTCGGGTGCCACATCCAGCCAAGGGTTCCTGAAAGTCCTCTGACTGGATGGGAGAGGTTGGATTTGGGGAAGTGTCATTTCTATTTCACATGGATTAAGTAGAGGGGTGTGGAGCGGTGAGCCAGGCAGAATGTGGCATGACCGCTGTCACCACCATCATCCATCGTCATCACTAACCACATGCCCTCCAGGCCTGGGGAGTCTACCTTTCCACCACAGGGGGAGCGGAGCGGTGAGGGCGAGCTTTCTGGAGAGCTCACCAGAACCTCAAGAGGCGTGTCTTAGTGCCATGGCTCTGACATTTTCCAGGAAACCTTGTGTGTGTGTGTGTGTGTGTGTGTGTGTGTGTGTGTGTGTGTGTGTGTGAGTGTGTGTGTGAGAGAGAGAGAGAGACAAAATAATCACAGCAATGTAGAGAAGCATTATTGCTACTATTATTCCCATTTTACAGATGAGAAAAACTAAGGCTCAGAGAAACTGACTTTTCTAAGGGCAGATTGGAAGCCAGGATTTGGAAATGGGCCGTCAACTGCATATCAAATCCTCCTCTCATCATGTCATGTGCTTTCCCCCTCTCTCTCTCTCCTCTGTGTGTCCTTCAGTCTATCAAATGCCATCTGCCCATGGAGGTTATTGATCTCGCCTCTGAAGCACCTGTGTCTCTTTTAGAGCTGCCTTCTGGTAGGGATTTTTGTGTGCCTTGTTCCCCTGGAAGCTTCTTGAGGGCAGAGAACATGTGGCACTCGACTCTGAATTTCCCCTCCTGAAAGCAGCCTACACACAAATATCCATTCTATGAATGAACACTCTCATCAGAGAATTCTTGAATTCGGTTAAATGGAAAATCTAAGCCAACCATGAAAGAAAGATTAAAGGACAATTTATAGTAACACACACACTAGCTCCTGTATTTTTTCCTCACACCATGTTCCCTTCTCTCATCCTCATGGTTTTCCCAGGCGGGCTTCCATGGGGCTTGGCTCATTCACTCTGTCTAGAGAATTTCCTAACATTCTGTTTGTTATTATTAGTAGTAGTTCTATCACTATGAATAGCTGCAATTTATAGAGCCTCTAAATGGTATCCTCCTTAAATGTAGGGCCTGTATGGCCCCTAGACCCTGGCTCAGGTCTGGAACACATACACTTTCAATATGTGTTTTTAGGATAATTGAATAGAACTATTTAGTGCCAGGCACTGGGTAAGACTCTCTAAATACATTACTTTAATTTTCAAAACCACCTTGCAATGATTATTATTTCATAGATGAGGAAACTGAGGCTTTGTGAGGCTAAGTAAAGAAATTTTCCCAGTGTCACACAGCTAGAACGTGGAGCCCAGATGCCAGTCAAGGGCTGTGAGACCCCAGGGTCGTTCTTAAATCACACCACGTCCTGGTGCCCTTTGCCCTGTTGCAGCCCAATCTCTATTTTGTTTACCTACTCATTCACTAGCAGATATTTTTGAGCATCTGTTATGTGGGTGCTGTCACACAGGATGAACATGAGGATACAGTCTCTGCCCTAATGGAGCTCATGGGCCAGTGGTCAATACAGATATTGAACAAGTCAATGTCCAGTTAGATACACACTTTAAAGTATGGTAAGTGCCAGGGGGAAGAGGAGAATGCTTGGCTTGGACAGTCAGAGGAAGCCTCTTGGAAGCTTTGACCTGAAGGACAAAGGACAACAAGGGGACAGACCAGTGATGAGAGGGTGTTCCTGGCAGTGGGAACAGTGCTGGGTAGGCCTTGAGGCCGGAGCACGGTGGCACCCAGAGACAGAAAGAAGGCCAGTGTGGCTGGGCTGTGAGCGAAAATGTGTGGCAGGCAATGGACAGATGGCAGGCATCGGGTGAGAGCCATGGCAGGCCAGGGATGAGTCTTAAGCAGGTGCTGTGGGTTAAATATGTCCCCCAAGGGTTCATGTGTTGGAGACTTAATCTCCATTGTAACTGTTAAGAGCGTGGGAAATCCTACCATGGTAATTGATAGGTGTGGCTTTTGAAAGGTGATTAGATTGTTAGGACTGTGCCCTCATGATAGGATTGATCCATTGATGGTTTAATGGGTGGTAATGAGTGTGGTTCTGATGGCTTTAAAAGGAGAGCCAGGCAGAAGGTTAGCTCACGTTTGCTGAGCCCATTCTCACCAAGTGACACCCTGCTTCTCCAGGGGACTCTGCACCAAGAAGAAGGCCCTCACCAGATGTGTTCCCTGGACTTTGGACTTCACAGCCTCCAAAACCATAAGAAATAAATTTCTTTTCTTTATAAATTACCCAGTTTCAGGTATTCTGTAATAAGCAACACAAACGGACTAATACAGCAGGGGAACTACTTGCGCAGTGAATAGATTGGATGGAGGCCAGAGTGGAAGCAGGGAGGAGGTTATTGTGATAATCCCAGCAAAGATACAAAGGTGACTTGAACCAGAGGAGAGGCAGTGAAGGTGGAGAGTAGACAGATGGGCGATGTAGTTTCATAGTCTAATCAATAGGGCTCAGGGATGGCGTCTGCAGAGGACTCCGGATTTACATGCATTGCAGCAGGTTGGCCTAAATTCAGTCCATAAGAACAGGGAGGGCACTGTACTAGGTTTCCAAGAACCTCTGGGGAAGAGGCTCAAGATTGTTCCATCAAATCGAAGCACATAAGTCTTCATTGTGAGCATCTGCGATAGAAGGATACTCCAGTGAGTGCTGGTTTTGCCTGTGAGGCTACGATTATTAGAGTTGAGGTATGACACTGAGATGGGGAAGGGCCAATGTGTCTCATCAAAGGAAAAGAGAGGTCAGTGGGTCTGGCCCCAAGTGCTGCCAGTCACCTAAGGATGAGCCACTAGGATGGAGCATTGGAAGGAAGTATTTTTGTCCTGGCCCTGGAGAAGGCTGCAGTGCCCATGTGTCTGGAAGCAGACAGTGCCCGGGATGTGCAGATAGAAAGTGAGTTAGGAGACAGAAGGCCCAGCCTAGGGGACACTGGCTGAACTGGTTAAGATGGTGCTCAAAGGAATCCAAGGAATTGGGAAGGTTTGAATGAATCATTGTGAGACTTGAGAAAGGTTTAGGATCGCTCTCTCTTCTCTTTTCTTTCCCTGAAATTCTCCTGTGGATCCCCCTAATGCATTATATTTGGGGGAGGACTTGGTAGGAATCCCTTCATTTAATTCTCTGGGCTTAGCCAGATCCACCAGATTTGCCCAGCTGCTGGGTGAGATTGGTTTTCTGTGGCTTGGTAGGCCTTGGCTTCCAGTTCAATGAAAATAATGGGAGCTCTTCAATTAATGTCTTCCCTCCACCACATTCTCTACTCCTGACCCCATATGCTCCTTGACTCTGGCTGTACCCCAACCCTAGCTCTGGGTGTGATAGGCTTTCACTGCCAGGCTCCCCACCCCCCTGCCCTGCTCAGAGCCCAGCCGCCTGCTGCAGAGGGTCTTGGACACCTGAGCCACGAGTACCAGTGGCTGCCCACCACACCACTCTGAGTCGTCCTGCACCCTCTCTCCTGAGGAAGCCAGGCCCTTTGAGCAAACCTGTGATGGGCCACAGATTTCCCTCTTCTTTTAAAAATAAGCACTCCTGTGGCTCAAGTTGGCCCTCACCCTGGCTGGGTGAGTCCCTTCCAAAACCCTGTGTCAGAGCATCCTTTGTAACACTCGGGGAAGAGAGAAGGTGGAAAAAAGGCTTCTATTTATCCGGATGTTTGACATCCAGAGAAGGAATATTATTATTTCTCCAGTCAAATACTTGGGCTCCACTGAAAAATATTTTCGATCTGCAGGACTGAAGTTCAATGTCTTTGTGAACTGCGGCCAATACACACAGGCCCAGGGTGTTGGGTCAAGGCCCATTTCTCCCAGGCGGCCACATTCCTGCCAGATGCCCTGAATATGGCACATCTGGTCTCAGGCATGGGGGTGGCTGCTGCAACATTCTCCCATCCTATCGATGGGTAGGGTCAGGGAATTCTCTCCCGGCCATTACAGGCGGCCAGAATGGAGATGGGGATAGGATCATGCCAAGGAGGGGCCGTGACCTAGAGATGACAGAAATGTTGTGACTGAAATCCCCTTCCTGCCACCATCATCCTCCCAGTTGTAGAAGCCTGCCTGGGATGAGGCATGCAGAGCTCACCTGTCCCTCCCTCTCCTCTCCACCTTAAAACTGTTGGTGTGGGGCCGGCCCCGTGGCTCACTCGGGAGAATGCAGCGCTGGTAGCGCCGAGGCCGCGGGTTTGGATCCTATATGGGGATAGCCGGTGCGCTCACTGGCTGAGCGTGGTGCAGACCACACCGTGCCGAGGGTTGCGATCCCCTTACTGGTTGGGGAAAACAAAAGAAAAACATTGGTTTGGGGGGGGTTATATCACAAATGCAATATGAGTACATTGTCTTTAAAATTCTTTTGGAAACTGTGGACAAGCAAAAGGGGAAATTGAAAATCACCCAATTTCCCATCTTCCATGTCCATGATATTTTATATCATTCAAACATTAGTTCTATTCATGATATACATAATGATATCATACAATATATGCTATTTTATAATTTGCTTTTTCACCTAGTAGTGTATCATTAGTATCTTTCCCTTCCATTAAATATTCCTCTAAAACGTTTTAAAAGCTACATAGTATTTTATTCAACTGATGCATCTTAATTTTTTAGATGATCCTCAATTAAAGAATATTTAGGTGATTTCCAATTTTTTATTTTTTTGCTGTTATAAACAACACTATGAAGAATATCCATAAAGAGGTTAACTCTTTGGGAACATCTATAATCATTCATTAAGAATGATAATAGCTCCCACATTTTTAGTGTGTATTCTATCTGGAAGAGATCCAGCTTAACCAATGTACACAGCTGTACGTGTCAGAGGCAGAATTCATACCCAGGTTTGCCTGGCTCAGACTCTGGGCTTTAAAGCCAGACTGGAGCCACTAAACTAAATTCCCAAAGGTAGAATCACTTGACCAAAGACGCGCACACTTTACGGCCTTTAAAACCTATTTTCCTCTAGAAAGAGTGTATGAGAAAACCTGTCTCTCCACACCATTATCAACATTAGATATTATTAGCATTTAGCATTGAGATAAAATGGTATTTATTATTTTAACTTGCATTTATTTGATTGCTAAGAAGCTGATCATTTTTGCACATGTGTTTTAGCCATTTATATTTCTTCTTCTATGAATTCCGTGGGAGCTAAGACCTCCAAACCAGAGAAACAAAAGTTACAAAAACGTCATTAGTGGGTCATTAGGAGTAGTAGTGAGGAGAGCCACTCCCATTTCTACCCCTTGATGACTGGACCCTCTGAATCTTGCAGAAACTTCACCATTTATTGAGATTCAGAGAATACATTGTTTCCCAAAAGACATTGCCCAAGTCCTGCAAAGAGTTCCACTTGGAAGCCACCATAAATAAGTCTTCAAATAGCCATTCCTCTGTTCTATTAGGCTGATGCTTTAGAATGATGGGGAACATGGTAAGACCAGTGACTTCCATGAGCGCAAGTCCACTGATGCACTTCAGCAGCTGTGAAATGAGTTCCCTGGTCAGAAGAAACGCTGTGTGAAATACCATAACAGTAAATAAGATATTCTGCAAGTCCATGGATGGTGATGCAGGCAGGAGAATTGTGGATAGGAAAGGCAGACCCATACCCAGAATACTCACCTATCCCAATGAAAAATAGTTTTCCCAAATGGAAGTGGTCCAATGTAATCAACCTGCCACCAGGTGTTGGCTGGTCCCCTTGGAGAGAGGTGCCATATTGGGGGCTCCATGTTGGTCTCTACCATTGGTTGGTAGGTTGGGTTTTCAGCAGTAACTGTAGCCAGATTGGTCTTGATAAGTGGAAATCCATGTTTCTGGGCCCATGCAGAACTTCAATCCATGCTGTCATAGCCACTTTGTTTATGAGCTCATTGATATTTACAGAGTGGGTCATCTGGTCTACCTGATTATTAAGGTCATGCTCTGCTGAGATTGCTCTTTAGTGAGCATTCACTTGGAATACAAATACCTTTACCTTTGAGTCCATTTGGAGAGGTTTATCCAAATACCTGTTCCCTAGAACTCCTGATCATCAAATTTCCAATTGAGTCCCTTTCAAGCCCTTGACCAAACCATTAGCCACTGTCCATAAATCAACATAGATCCAGTCCTGTAGCCATCTTTCCTCCCAGGCAAGATAAACAGCCAGGCACCACGCTCGATGTCCTTCCCACTGGTAGGATTTCCCTTCACCACTGCCCTGCAGAGGGATTCTCAGTGGAGCCGTAGAGCTGTAGAGCTGCTACCAGCAATAGCTGTTGAAGGCCCTGCCTGTCTCAGTGCAGCTCTTACATCCCTTACCCAGGTACCTCTCTCCGCATGCCCTTACAGACGAATTCCCAATGAGCTCCCTAATAGCAATTATAGTGCTGCAGAGACTTTTAAAAAGAAAATGCCCAAATCTCTCAAATTGGTGTCTGGAAACAGCCACTCAATGATTCAGGCACTGGACCGCTTTTCAGCTTCATATTATTGGTCCTGAAGCTGAAACTATGTCTACTAACCCCTTGTAACTAAGAGTGAGTTCTTTTTCCACCAGGGGACACTCCCCAAGGGTGGCAGGGACAAGTCCACCTCCTTGTCCTGGTACTGTCCAGTTTCTAACACTCAGAGCACTTGGCCCAAGGCCTGAGTTTTTCTTCACACGTCCTTCTCCCTTGGGCACAGAAGCATGTATGCAAATTAAGTCCTATGACTAGGAAGGGCCGCAAACAAAAGTCGACTAGGTTACTCCTCACCACCTTGACAGCCTGAAAACAAAGCCATTGTATCAATGGTGTGTCTTTCAGTCAAGTTAGTTCTTGGTATTGAGGTATTAGGAAAGATGACAGCCAGTCACAGTAATGGGTGAGATTACCCAAGGAGAAAATGCAGAGTCAGAAGAGAACTAGGAAATAAAGAAAATTACATTAAAAATTATTAGTATTATTATCATATTAGTTAACAATTATTAGTGCTTAATTATGTGGTAGGTACTGTCCTAAGTGTTTTGCATATATTAACTTCTTTAATTCTGGTTATTACTTTATGAGCTAGGCATTGCTATCATCAGCAGCATCCCCATTTCACAGATGAGGATTCTGAGGAAAGCTGTCCTGAGCATACCACTAGTAAGTGGTAGAGGCAGGAGCTGACCCAGGCAGTTCTGGCTCCAGAATCTTCACTCTTAGCCTCCATCTCAGGAGTTGGCACTTATGCAGGCATTTGCCAACTTCAGCTTAAAAAGCATCAGACTGGGCACCAGGATTTATCCATCAGAGTTCTTGTTTCAAGCAGCAGAAATGAAATTTCTTCTTTAGGATGGGAAGGGATTTAATAAGAGGCTATGGGTCTTATTGTTTAGCAGCTGCTAAAACCAGGAGGAGAAATGCTGATAACATCTCGACCCCTGATCAACCTCAGCAACATCTATGTGTCCTGATGTGATGCACCACTATGAAGTATTTTTACCAATAATATGGATCTGAATCTGAGCATGCCTCTGATATTACTACCAATGCAGAGGTCAGCAGACATGTTAAACCAAACTATGAAACAGCGATCAGCCAAGACCAGAGATAGGAACTTTTCTGAAAGAAATAACCCTAATTTTTCAGGAAGTGAGAGGTATGAGACCAAAAAACACAGGGAACATGGCTATCGATGAAAGTAGATTTCAGGTCATGTCAACCAAATATAAGCATACTTCAAAAACTTTGTGGAAAAATGGAATTAAAAGATAATGCTAATCTTCCCATGAACTTTTTTTTTTTTT
>NW_007753751.1:0-499 GCF_000696425.1 Galeopterus variegatus
CTCCTTTCTGATGAGTCCTGTCTCCTCAGTGGCTCCTCTTCCTGGAACCCGAAGTGGAGGCTACTGCCATCCTCAGCCCTCTTTTCACCTCTGTTTTTGGATAGAGGTGGTGTGGTGCTGAGTAGGTCCCTATATCTTTCCTGCAAGGCTGCAGCTATGCTGGACATCCAGCTGCCTTCCAGGCCTGCTGTTGCCCCTCAAGCCCTTGTGGTGTGGGTGGCCTGTGCACTGGTCTGGCAGGCTGTCCATCTCTTCTGCTTGCTGAGATGTGCTGACTGGGTTTGCTCAGGATCCAGGTTATTTGGGTTCATCCTTGGGATGGGGATGCAGGTTTCCAGTCATCATGGGACTGGGGCCTAGGCATTTCTGGGCAGGTTCAGAGAGAACTTGATGCTCTCTCTTGCTAGAGGCACTAGGCAGCCCCACACCGTGCAGAGATCAGGACCAGAGAGTGGCCTGTTGGGGCAGCCTGATTTCCTCAATAAGTAGTTTGGGAATA
>NW_007753751.1:2299-3199 GCF_000696425.1 Galeopterus variegatus
AATCCAAACACAAGATTACCCAGTCTACAACCTCTGTCTGAGGGAAAGCAGAGGCAAGGGAACTACCATTTATAACAAGAGCCTCATACACCAAGCACTAGATTAGATATGCATTTAAATAGCTTACTTTATCTTCACAATAATTCTATGAGAAAAAGGAAGGCTCAAGAAAGTTTAGTAACTTGGCTGCTTAAATTTACAACTGTTGAATGACAACAGTGGGATTCAACCTAGGTTGGTTGGCCAGTACTTGGTCATTCATTTCACTCAACATTATTAAGCATCTCCCATGTGCCAGACACCAAGCTAGATGTTGGGGCCTCGAGGGAAAGTGAGCCAGATGTGGTCCAGCCTTGTGCCTTCAGCAGGGGGCGCACCCCCAGCCAGGAACACTCTGCCAGGGCTCAGAGTCCTGAATGGTCACCAAGATAAGGGCCCTTAGCCTCCAATTCTTTTGTATTCTTGGGAGGAAACCACCACTGTAACCCAGAATTCCAGGCTGGCACTGGGTGGAATATCTCCATATCAGAAAGGGTGGCTGGATCAAATGGTCTGAGAGGTCCTGATTCCTGCCACAGCCACCATACTGTACAGGGTGGGAGTAGGCAGGGGTGTCTTCCCGTTCTAACTAAAGCCCTGACTTGGAGGTGGGCTCATCAAAACTTCCACTCCTGAGCCAAGTTCAGTGTCAATGCCAGCCTCCCCGGGGAGGGAGAGGCAGGGAGAAGGCACACTGACGCTGCTCAAAGTCAGTGCCACGTGAGTGTTAGCTGAGGTTAATACCGTTATCATTAATGGTAGTTTCCAGGTCTGGCTTCTAAGGCGGAACTTGCTCACCTTTGTTATTATTACTATTTTTTTTAAAGATGACTGGTAAGGGGATCTTAACCCTTGACTTGG
>NW_007753751.1:8152-8377 GCF_000696425.1 Galeopterus variegatus
GGTGCAGTGAGCCTTCTGACTCAGGCTACCTTTGGATAGAACTAAAGGTCTTGGAGTCTCACAGCAGTATGACCCCTGGCTGGGACACATTGTCCTAAACCCCTCTTCACTCCCTGTGTCCCCTGCCTGAGGACCTACAGGGGATCCTGGTGCAACTGAGACCAAATCCAAACACAAGATTACCCAGTCTACAACCTCTGTCTGAGGGAAAGCAGAGGCAAGGGA
>NW_007753752.1:0-590 GCF_000696425.1 Galeopterus variegatus
AATAAATTTCCATCTCTATGAATCCAATTAACGTTTTTAAAAGAATAATATTTACATAATACTGGAATATTTTCTTCTACTGAATCAGAATTTTTTTGGAATTCAACCAATAATAAAGCTCCAAAGACTTAATTACATTATAGAAACTTGGAAATGAAAAAGTTTTATTATAAAAACAAAAAATTGGAAGGAAAAGGGATGTACTAATTTTCCCACATTTTAAGCATTTGAAATTTGTAAGATCATTTGTTAGGGTTAAAATGTTTAATTAAATTTGCCTTTGGAAAGTGAGATTCCTTGGGGGTTGTTTAAAATAAGAACATTTTAATAAATTCCCGAGTGTGTTTGGATAATATATATTGTTCCATTTGAAATACCATGGGGTATAAATAAATTATACATTCACGTGTGTAATTTTCTCAGCATAAAAACACGTGTAATTAATTGGAAAGCTGCAACTCTCCTTCTGAGAAGGGAACCTGCTGCTATCCAGAATTCAAAATCCAGTAGACAGACCTCTGAGCCGTGTGGCACTGGATGGGTTACCTAACCTCCAAGCCCCTGTTTCCCAGCTTGAAAAATCTTGACCC
>NW_007753752.1:2231-2969 GCF_000696425.1 Galeopterus variegatus
CATTTGAATAGGGAGGAATGTCTTATTAACCTTTGCAGGGGGCTGGAGTTTCACACTATGCCAAAATCCAATGAATGGTAGTTTCTCAAAGAAATTTCAGATTTTTACATGGAATCTGAAATCATTATCAAATAAACTTTTCCTACACTAAAATCAATAATGAACTGCATTAATTATTGCAATTTTGAGGGGATCTTTTTTTTTTTTTCCTTTTTGTCTTTTTTCGTGACCGGCAAAGGATCACAACCCTCGGTGTTGCGCCTGCACCTCGCTCAGCCAACGAGCGGCCGGTCTGTATGTGGGATCCGAACCCTCGGCGGGAGCGCCCGCCACTAGGCCGGTCCTTGAGGGGATCTTTTATCCAAGCATGATTTGCTAACATCGGATAAAGTTCATTTGTAAAATATCAGTTCCCTAAATTTTGCTGATCTTGCAGATTTTTACAAATTTTATTATATAATAGAAAAAAAAAAAACCAAACATGTTGCTATTTACCATGGATCTGATAGGAAGACTTTACATACTGAGAAACTGTCTAGCTCACAATATCGAATAAAAGTTTTCCGTAATTCTACTGTGGTCTTGTGAGTCCAAATTCATCACTGTCGACAGGTACTGTTAGTCATTTTCCTTGAAGTGACAGGCTTTCCGTTGCTCCCTTGAAGTGACTTTATTCATTTTTGAGAAAACGTCTACGGAACACTGAAATCAGAAGAACCATAGGTTGTCAATCATTCT
>NW_007753752.1:8172-8376 GCF_000696425.1 Galeopterus variegatus
GAACATGGAGGTGTGAGTATCCCTTTGACATGATGATTTCCATTCCTTTGGGTACATCCCAACAGTGGGATTGCTGGATTTTACGGTGGTTCTATCAGTAGTTGTTTGAGGAACCTCCGTACTGTTCTGAAATCTTATTCTTACTGGGCTTCTTCCATTTCTAAATATTGATTTCCCTCTGCTCGTACTGGTTTATCCTGAGAT
>NW_007753753.1:0-325 GCF_000696425.1 Galeopterus variegatus
TTTTGAGCATGACCAGCCTCTGGATTTGCAAAAGGCAGCCCCTTGTGGTCTCATTTTCTGTGTTGGTGCTGAAAATAGGTCTAACTGGCAACAGTAACTTTCCTCCCAGGGAGAGCTCAGGCTGCCTGAGACCTCAGGAAGGGACTGGAAACCCAGAGGCATGTCCTGAAACCTGAGCCTAGGGAAATCCTGAGCACATTCTGTATGGATACCATGGTGGTCAAGATGACACTGTCTGTGGCAGGGCAGGTTGCCTGGGGTCTAGTCCCCATGTCATCCATGAGACCCTGACTGACTGGTCTCCTACAAGTCCCATTTTACAGAT
>NW_007753753.1:2284-2865 GCF_000696425.1 Galeopterus variegatus
ATGGATAAAATCCCAGGGCCATCCTTGTCACCCAGAGTCCCCTTACCTCCTGGCTTGTACCAAATTAGGCTCCTGGGTCATAGACATGAACAACACACCCAGCAGTAGAGCAAGCAATGCTTTATTAAAAGAGGAGATAGACTTATGCATAAGGGGGTAGCCACAGGAAAGCTGCCCCCCAAGGGGAGCTGTTCCGGGTCTTTTATAGAGAAAGGAGTTAGGGGGTGCGGGCCAGCTCCACTGCAGGTGGTCCATTCTGTTCTTCCTGGTGGCATCACGGGCACATGCTCAGTTAGGGCTCTGGTCCTTGTGCCTGCTCAGTAGGTCCGAGATGGCAGTGGTGTATTCATCATTGTCACCCCAGGAGGGTCACAGTAGCAGTCACCTTGAAGCTTTGTGCACATGAGGGAATTCCTAAAGGGGTGTTAAGATTAATCTGTAACTTAATGTTTGCAATTACAGTAAACAAGCCTTGGGCAGGGGTTTTGCAACTCAGTGAATATCTGTTCCCCTCTTTGTTTCTTTTATCAGGGTGGGCCATGGGTGATCATGTGCAGGGGGGTCTCATGACTGAGGAGTAG
>NW_007753753.1:4523-7234 GCF_000696425.1 Galeopterus variegatus
GGGACAGGGAGGCCAGAGAAGAGGCTGGCGGGAGGGTGTTGTTACATGAGATGGTGGTGGCGGTGGGGTGGACAGGAGTGGGTGGACTCGGGACCCCCCTTGGAAGCAGAGCCTGCAGCACTTGCTGAGGGGACGTGGGGCGGAAAGTCAAAGGCCCACCTGGGTGTTGGCCTGAGCAGTTGGGCATAAGGTCTCGCCGTGTCCTGAGGCAGGAAGAACAGGAGGGATAGAGGCGGCTCTTTTAAGAGAGGTTAAGCACCTGAGAAGCCCAGAGAGGGAGACAGGGGAGCAGCATCACACAGCAAATCGTCCATAGAAAGCGGTTCTCCTCAGGTCACCTGACTTGCACCCCCCGAGCACCTTCCTGTGTTCTGTGGCTTAAAAAGAATTAATATTTGGACATGAGTTTTTGACCCCCAATTCCTCCATTTCTCCCAGCCTGATAGAGTTGATCGGCAAAGTGTAGGATCAGTGGTTCTGCCTGTGGCCCAGGAGGGAGAGAGATGCCCAGAGAGACAATGGGAAGCTGGCACGGATATCAGTTTCCAGTCACGGAACACCATTGTTATACTCAGTTATAGTTTATTCCAGCAGTGACAGAGTGAGGACACGGAGCTGCTCAGCCATGGCCCTTGGTCTCTGGTTGCTCACGTCTGTTGGAGGAATACAGACATGGAAACTGACTGTTAAGAGTACAGTGTGGCCAGGACACAGCTGATAGGGCTCAGGAGGCACAGGGCAGCCTGCTGACTGGAGGTGCAATCCAGGAAGACTTCCTGGAGGAGGCGGCACCTGTGCCAGATCGTAACAAACATAAAAGTAGAAAGTGGGCAGAGGCGGGGTGAAGATGGCCGTCCAGTTGGTTTCAGTGCAGGACTCTGAGCAGAGAGGAGCTGGCTGGCTAGCTGGGAGATGGGACACCAGGGAGACCGCTTGTCACTTTGTAACTATAGCCTCCGAATTTTGCACTGTGTGGAAGTAATTCATATTTTTGAGTGGGAAGCACTCCAGGAAAAGTGTTGGTCACATGCAGAGGTACAGAATCCAGAAGGCTCGGGGTCTTCAGGCAGAGACATTTGCATTGGCATGGGGAGGGGAGCATTTGAAGAGAGACTGAAGTTGAAATCAGGAGCCAGAATGCAAGGGTCAGGCCTTCCAGATCAGGACAGGATTCAGACTTTACCCCATGGGTAGTGGGACGGACTTAGCATCTATACTCATAAGGAATATTGGTCTGTGCTTTTCTTCCTTTTGATGTTTTTGGCTTCAGTCTCTGGGTAGTGCTGGCCTCATTAAATAAGTTTAGAAGTGTTCCCTTCTCTTCAGTATTTTGGAAGTGTTTGAGAAGGACTGGTATTAATTCTTTAAATGTTTGGTAGAATTCGCCAGTGAGGCCACCTGGTCCTGGGCGTTTCTTGGTTGGGAGATTTTTGATGAGTGATTCAGTCTCCTTACTTGGTATAGGTCTACTCAGATTTTCTGTTTCCTCCTGAGTCAGTTTTGGTAGTCTGTGTGTTTCTAGGAATCTGTGCATTTCATCTACGTTGCCTGATTTGCCAGGGTGCACTTGGTCAGAGTGTTCTGTTAGAATCCTTTTTCCCCATTACAGGGCTCCAAAACCAACAGAACATTCTGGAAGACTAGTGAAAGGGGTGTCCAGGAAGGCTTCCTAGAGGAGGTGGTGTTTAAGCTGAGCCTGAAAGGGTGAGTAGAAGGGAGAGGAAAATCAGCGAGCAGAGCAGCCAGACAGGGAGAAGTGAAGGACACACGGCCACCGACAGCAAAGGGAGCCGCAGGAGGGAGTCTGGGCAGGAGGTTGGGAGATGTCCAGACTCAGGTGTCCTGTCCCTCTCTCTTCCCCACCGCTGGCTGCTTCCAGATGACACCCCTGTGGCCACCGCCAAGAACATGCCCGGGGACAGTGCGGATCTGTTTGGGGACGGTGCGGCAGAGGACGGCAGTGCTGCCAATGGGCGCCTGTGGCGGACAGTGATCATCGGGGAACAGGAGCATCGCATCGACCTGCACATGATCCGGCCCTACATGAAGGTGGTCACTCACGGAGGTGAGGCCAGCACCCTCAGCACCCTCTCCTGGCTCCAGCTGGGACTGCTGGACAACTGGAGACTTGTCAGTGCCCCTCCCTGGACCTCGGTCTCTTCAACTGATCCACGGAGGGTGGGTGGGCCGTGGGCAGTGCCCACATGGGGGTGCCTCTGATGTTGGCTGTCACCCCCCAGGGCCAGGCTGCCGTGACTCAGAACTGTACCCTCCTGAGCACATGGGCAGTGGGAAGGGGCTGGCCAGAGATGAGGTGGATGTGGGAGATAGTGCACGGCGTGGCTCAGGGCTCAGGGCTGGAGGCCACTCACTGGCCGCCTTTCCCCAGGGTACTATAGCGAAGGTCTCAATGCCATCATCGTCTTTGCTGCCTGCTTTCTCCGAGACAGCAGCTCACCCGACTACCAATACATCATGGAGAACCTCTTCCTGTAAGTCACCCGCCTGTTGTGGGCAGCCTGGGGCCAGCCGCCGACCGCTCTGAGGTGTCCAGGCTGGTGGGGGTACAAGGCTGCAAGAAGCATGCAAGATGGGCTGCAAGAAGCCCATCATGCAAGGGCTCTGAGCGGCGCTGCCTGGCACCAGGGAAGGCGTGGCTGCCAGCAGACGTTGATCTGGGCCCTTGCTGGCCCTTCAGCACAGTGGTGGCC
>NW_007753753.1:8149-8376 GCF_000696425.1 Galeopterus variegatus
ACGAGGGGATCACTATGGGATGGCGTGTAGCCTCCCCTCCCCAGCCCCGCGCTCTAAAATGCTCCCACCGGGTCAGGAATTGGGGAGAAAAAAAGAAAAAGAAGCCAACGGGGTTTTCTGCTGTCCTGCTCCCCGCAGCCCCTCCCAACACGTTAAACTTCAATGGAGCACGTCGTAAAAGAAAGACCCTGGTGGCCCCAGAGATTAACATTTCCTTGGACCAGAGC
>NW_007753754.1:0-200 GCF_000696425.1 Galeopterus variegatus
GGGGAGCTGGGAAGGGTGTTCCTAAAGGTCTCTATTAACATACACACACCCTTTCTCTGTCCTTGTTACTCAAAGGGACCCAAGGGCACAAGGAGAATCTTTTAAAGTTTGATGGTGTTAAGTGGTTGACCTTTATGAGGTAGTTAGAGTCTTCTTTGATATTAATTAGTCATTAGGATAGCAAGCGTTCTAAAGGACAG
>NW_007753754.1:2086-4388 GCF_000696425.1 Galeopterus variegatus
TTTAACACTGTATGATAAAATAGGATGTCCAACTGTAAGCTAATGTAAGTGTTCTGAGCCCTTTAAGGTAAGCTGGGCTAAACTATGACATTTGGTAGGTGTATTGAATTCATTTTCAACTTAAGGTATTTTCTTTTTTTTTTTTAACAACTAAAATTTTTTTCTATTGTCTTTTTTTTTAAATTTTGTCATACCCAAATTTATTCAACCTTAATTTTTATTTTATTTTATTTTATTTTTTTGGAATTTTCATTTTTAAAATTTTATTTTATTTTATTTTACTTCTCAAAACACATTGTACTTGATTTTCATGCCCCTTTACCCATTCCTCTCTACCCCATCCTACCCCCCCACATAATATCTCTGCACTTAGCTTAAATAGTCCAAGGAATTTTGGTGGTTATTCCGTCTTCTTCCCCCCACTCTTTATTTGTTTGTGTGTTTATTTATTTATTAATTTTTAGCTCCCACAAATAAGTGAGAACATGTGGTATTTCTCTTTCTGTGCCTGACCTGTTTCACTTAGTATAATTTTCCCTAAGTCCATCCATGTTGTTGCGAATGGTAGTATTTCATTCTTTTTTATAGCAGAGTAGTATTCCATTGTGTAGATGTACCAAAGTTTCCTTATGCACTCATCAGATGATGGACATTTGGGCTGGTTCCAGCTCTTGGCTATTGTAAATAGAGCTGCAATAAACATTGGAGTAAAGGTATCCCTTCGGCATGATGATTTCCATTCCTCTGGGTATATTTCCAGCAGTGGGATCACTGGGTCATATGGTAGATCTATCTGTAATTGTTTGAGGAAACTCAATCTCATTTTCCATAAAGGCTACACCATTTTGCAGCCCCACCAAGAGTGGATAAGAGTTCCTTTATCTCCACCACCTCTCCAGCACTTATCATTCTCAGTCTTTTGGGTGTTAGCTATCCTAACTGGAGTGAGATGGTATCTCAGTGTGTTTTGATTTGCATTTCCTAGATGTTGAGTGATATTGAACACTTTTTCATGTGTCTGTTGGCTATTCATATATCTTCCTTTNTTTTTTTTTTTTTTTGTCTGCCTACGAAAGGCACTTGAAGCTTTAGGAAATATCATCTCTGCATTTGCACGAGAAATCCTGAGAACTTCATTCCCCATTTCATCAGGAATGGATGACAGGACTTTGAGCAAAGTCTCTGCTGAAGCTATCACAGTAGGGGGTGTACCTGCTTAAAGCTGTCTTTGTAATCACTCTACTATGAATGGTTGGGCTAGTAGCACCCAGTGATTCAATCTGCATATTTATAGATTAGTGTGTTCACAGAAGTGCCACTTTGGGGTGCCACTACAGCAGCTCCTTTCCAATGAAAACATCTTCAAAGAGTCCTGTCAGGTTCCTTCAGCATTCTTCTGGGATTTAGAACTTGAGAAGGGTGACAGCCCACACCTCAGGAGGAACACTGATAAAAATCTATTAACTCTTTCTCCCCTTATACATCCACCTCTCAACTGCAGCAGCAACCAGTCCCTTCTGTGGAAATTTGAACACTGCTTAAATTGAAAATAAAAGAGGGAGAATGCTTCTATCTTATCTGCCTAGTTTCCAGTTTTGAGATTATCATGTATTTCGCACACAGTCATGATTATATGTGTAAGACATCTGGTGTACACACATGAAATGGGAAAGAAGAGACTATAAAGGGCCAGCTGGGGAGGATGAAGGTATTTGAAGACAGAGTACTTACAGGAAGAGTTTTCTGTAGCTTTGAGACTGGAAGGGCACTTAGTAGTTATCTTGAGCAAGGAACAGGTTGCTAAGGAGTTTGTCCTGCAATTCAATAGAGAGCCTGCTATGTGAACCCTACATTTATCCACAGGATAGGATAGTCAAACTCAGCTTCCTAAGCTCACTGTACCACAGTCGTATTAAACTTCAGCTATGTCCTCATAACTATGTCTGAAGGATGATAAGAGGTGATGCTCAGTGAGAATCATTTTCACAAATCCTCCATAAAGTTGAGAGTCTTTGGGAAAAGTGAATAAAACAAGCAAAAACCAATGAAAATCAGGTTATATTATGTGTAGGACTGGGGCAAGGTGTAGAGTGCAAGAAGCAAATAGGTAACATTTTCTCTTCCCTTCTTTCCTCTCGGGTGATTTCAGACTGGGTCCAGCTCAGCTAGCTATTTCTTTGAAAGTGTAATTCTTAGACAGTATGCATCAGAATACTTTAAGAATTTTATGAAAAATGAAGATATCTGTAATATACCTTACATCTACTAAATCAGCAACTCTGGGGGTGGGATGGTGGAGTCA
>NW_007753754.1:5504-6604 GCF_000696425.1 Galeopterus variegatus
AGTTACCTAGACTGCAAGATACAGTAAAAATATCTCTTTGATTTTTGAATAAAAGGTAGAGATTATATGCTATATTTCAACCCAGTAAAATTGCTTGTCCAAATGACTGTTAAATTTCCTTAGCACAAGAAGAGACAGTAGAGGCTGTGGAACATTCTAATCAATGTAGAGTCCCAACACATATCAAATTAGCTGTGGATTTTTTTTCAATATTTTTTATTGTGTTAAAATACACATAACATAAAACTTACCATCTTACCCATTGTAAACATATATTTTAATGTATCAAATACATCATAATGTTGTGTGATGATCACCACCATTTATATCCCTAATCTTACATTTTATAAAACTGAAACTCTATACCCAATAAACCTCCCCATTTTCTCCTCCCCCTACCTTATGGCAATCATCATTTACTCTCTATGATTTTGACTCATCTAAAGTACCTCATTTAAGTATAATCATACAGTATTTGCCATTTTGTAATTGGCTTATTTCACCTAGCATAATGGCTTCAAGGTTCATCAATGTTGTAGCATATGTCTGAATTTCCTTGCTTTTTAAGGCCAAATTATATTCCATTGTATGTATATATCACATTTGACTTATCCATTCATCCATCAATGTAAAGTAGTGTTGCTTTGACATTTTAGCTGTTGTGAATAATGCTGCTATGAACATGGGGGTATAAATGTCTCTTTGAGACCCTGCTTTCAATTCTTTTGAGTATGTATCTTCAAGTAGAATTGCTGGATCATATAGTAATTCTATTTTTAATTTTTTTCAGGAACCATCATATTATTTTCCAAAGCAGCTGTACCATTTTGCATTCCTACAAACAGTACACAACCGTTTCACTTTCTCCACAGCTCACTAACACTTGTTTTGTGGGGATTTGTTTTTTGGTTTTTGGGGGTTTTGGGGGGTTTTTTTTGGATGGTAGACATCCTAATAGGTATGAGGTTGCATTTCATTGTAGTTTTAATTTGATTTTCTCTCATGATTAGCGATGGTTGAGCATCTTTTCATGTGCTTTTTGGCTATTTGTTTATCTTCTTAGGAGAAATGTTTATTCAAGTTCTTTGCCCATTTTTGAA
>NW_007753754.1:8097-8375 GCF_000696425.1 Galeopterus variegatus
TGAAGAGATTGTTCTTTCACCACCACGTGTCTTGGCACCCTTTTGAAAAGTCATGTGCCCGTGAAGATGGTCCTCAAGTTAGGATGGTTGGACATGATTTTTTGTCTATATGACAGTTTAAAAGCCATAAACATTCAGTAGAAACTGTACTTTGAGTACCCGTAGAATCATTCTGTTTTTCACTTTCAGTACAAGATTCAACAAATTAGATAAGATATTTAACACTGTATGATAAAATAGGATGTCCAACTGTAAGCTAATGTAAGTGTTCTGAGCCC
>NW_007753755.1:0-495 GCF_000696425.1 Galeopterus variegatus
CATGTTGTCAAAAATAGCAGAATTTCCTTCTTTTTAAAGGCTGAATAGTATTTCATTCTCTTTCCTTCCCTCGCTCCCTCCCTCCCTCTCTCTCTCTCTCTCTATCTCTTTATCTCTCTATCTCATCTCTATCTATCTGTCTCTGTCTGTGTGTATTTATTTATCCATCCATCTGTCAATGAACACTTAGATTGCTTCCATATCATGGCTAATATGAATAATGCTGCAATAAACATGGGAGTGGAAATATCTCTTCAAAATACTGATTTCATTTCTTTGAATGTACACCCAGAAGTGGGATTGATGCATCATAAGTTAGTTCTGTTTTTACTTTTTTGAGGATCCTCCATCCTGATTTTCATAATGGCTGTACCAATTTCCCACCAACAGTGCACAAGTGTTCCCTTTTCTCTACATCCTCACCAACTGATAACAGCCATTCTAATAGGTGTGAAGAGATGTTTCATTATGGCTTTGATTTGCATTTCCCTGATG
>NW_007753755.1:3110-3997 GCF_000696425.1 Galeopterus variegatus
ACCTTTCTGATGTGAGCACAATTTTTATTTTTCTTGCCTAATTGTTCTAATTGTTTCAGTACTATGTTGTACAGAAGTGGTGAGAGTGGGTGTACTTATCTTGATCCTTATCTTTAAAAAAAAACTTTCAATTTTTCTCCATTCAGGATGACTTTAGCTGTGGGCTCCCTTTATTATATTGAGACAAGTGTCTTCTACATGTGTTTTCACTATGAATAGGTGCTGAACTTTGTTGAATGTTTTCTTCACATCAATTGAAATGTCCATGTGGCTTTTTCCCTTCATTTTGTTAATGTGAAGAATCACATTATTAATCAGTGTATGCTAAACAGCTCTTTCATCCCATGGATAAATCCCACTTGGTCATGGTATATGAATATTTTAATGTACTGCTGAATTTGGTTTGCTAATATTTTGTTGAGGATTTTTGCACTTATGTTTATCAGGGATGTTGGCCTATAATTTTCTTTTCTTGTAGTGTCTTGTCTAGTTTTGGTATCAGGAGATCCTGGCCTCATAGAATGAGTTTGAAAGTGTTCCCTCTTTTATTTTTGGAAGAATTTAATAGGATTTGTATAAATTACTCTGAATGCTTGGTAGAATCCACATGTGAAGCCATCTGATTTTGAGATTTTCTTCATTGAGAGATTTTTTTTATTATTATTATTACTGACTCAAATTCCTTATTTGTTATTGTTCTTTTAAGGTTTTCTGTTTCTTCTTGATTCAGTTGTGGTAGGTTGTATGTTTCTGTGAATTTATCTATGTCTTCCAGGCTGTCCTATTTGTTGGCATGTAATTGTTCATAATAGACTCTTAAAATACTGTTTAATCTGAGGCATCTATTCCGATATGATTATTTTAGTCTTCCCCCTCTTTTTTTTAGG
>NW_007753755.1:5526-6762 GCF_000696425.1 Galeopterus variegatus
TGTCAATTTCTGTCTTCAGATTTGGCAATATTTGCTTTATATATCTAGGTCCTTCTGATGTTAGGTGCTTATATATTTAAAATTGTTATATTTTTCTGTCAAATTGACCCATTTAGCATTACATAATTTTTTTGATTCTAGAGAGAGTTTTGGACTTCAAATATTTTTGTGTGTGATATAAGTATAACCATTATGCTTTCTTTTGGTTATTATCTGCATGAAATATCTTTTTCTATCCTTTCACTTTCAGCCTATGTGTGTCTCTAAATCTAAAGTCAGACTCTTGTAGATATCATATCACTAGATCTGATTTTTATGGGTTTTTTATAAATCCATTTATTCATTCTTTGCCTTTTAATTGGTGAATTTAATGTGAATTTATTCACATTTATGGCTATTATTAATAAGTGAAGACTTAGTATTGCCATTTTTAAGTTGTTTTATTTCTATTTTGCAGTTGTTTTTTCCTTGTTTTCTTCTCCTGCTGTCTTTCTTTGTTGTTTATTTTTTAAGTGATTTACTTTGATTCTTTTTATCTTTTGTGCATCCATTACAGAATTTTATCTTTGTGGTTAACTCAAGGCTTATATAAAATATCTTGTAGTTATAACCTTCTATTTTAGGTTCATGAGAAATTCAATTGCATATAGACATTTACTCTCACACATAAACTTTGTGGTGTTGTAGTCAGCTTGGTTTCTTTTGTATTGAGTATCTATATATTGTGTATTCTATATTATAACTTTAAAATAGCATTAAAAGTAAATTTCATACCACCATTGCAGTGTTAAATTAATCTATATAAGCCTATATATTTACCTTCGCCAGTGAGGTTTATGCTTTCAAATGCTTTTGTCTTGCTCTTCAGCATATTTTAGTTTCAATTCAAAGAACTCCCTTCAGCATTTCTTATAAGGCATGAATAATAGTGAAAAACTCTCTCAGTTTTTGTTTATCTCCTTTATTTTTAAAAATATCATTTTGCCAGGCATAGCATTCTTACATAGAAGTTTTTTCTTTCAATACTTTGAATATATTCTCATACTCTCTCCTGGCCTGCAAGTTTTCTGTTGAGAAATTTGCTGGTAGTCTTACAGTGGTTCCCTTATATGTGGTTAGCACTTTTCCTTTGCTACTTTCAAAATTCTCATGGGTTCCCTGCCACTGGCCAGAAATGGAGCCAACCCATCCCTGGGGGTCCTAAGAGACAGGGACCATGAGCCTTTGCTCTGCCCT
>NW_007753755.1:7359-8373 GCF_000696425.1 Galeopterus variegatus
TAAAATTGAATTTAGAAAGTAAACAAACAAAAAATTCTCTTTGTCTTTAGCAATTTGATTATATATCTTGGTGTAGTCTTTCTTGAGTTGATCTTGTTTGGGGATCTTTGAGCATCATGAATCTGGATGTTCATTTCTATCCCCAAGTTTGGGAAATTTTCAGACATTATTTCTTTAAACAGGCTTTCTGCCCCTTTCTATCTGTCTCCCCTCCCTCTGATTTCCCCATAATGCATATATTGCTTTGCTTGATGGTGTCCCATAAATCCTATAGGCTTTCTTCATTCTTTTTCTTTCTTTTATTTCTGACTGTATAATTTCAAATGAACTGTAGATTTTTTTTCCTCTTCTTGACTGATTCTGCTATTAAAACTCCATATGGTATTTTTCATTTTATTCACTGTACTGTTTGTCTCCAGGATTTCTATTAGGTTCTCTTTTATGATTTCTCTTCGTTGAGTTTCTTGATTTGTTTGTGTATTATTTTCCTAATATCATTGAGTTGTCTATCCATGTTCTTTTATAGTTCACTGAGCTTTTTAAATACAATTATTTTGAATTCTTTTTCATGCAGTTTGTAGACCTCCATATCTTTGTATTTGTTACTGGAAAATTGCTGTTTTCCTCTGGTGGTATGAGGTTTGTTTTTTTTTGTTTTGCTTTGTTTTGTTTTAATATTTCTTATAGGCTTGCATTGATGTATGCAGATTTGGGGAGCATTTTTCAGTGGGGTGCAAGGGCTTCTGCTGGATGCTGTGCAGTGGCTTTGGCTGTAGGGAAAGCACAGTGGTGTCATCTCTGTTTAGCTTCATCAGCTGAGGAAAAAGTCAGCAAAGACTGTGAGGGTCCTCGGCATCCAAGATTGAAGGTGTCCATGAAAGTGGTGAGGGCAGCTGGGTTCCTCAATGGAGAAGGATGGTGGGGTTCTCTTTTTCATTATTATCTCCAATGGAGGTAGTTGTGGTTAAGGGGATCCCTCTTGGTGCCAGGACTGGCACACAGGTATACTCATGA
>NW_007753756.1:0-8373 GCF_000696425.1 Galeopterus variegatus
ATCTATGACTCTGGCAACATTTCAAGGGCTCTGGGTCAGCTCTGGGTCCCTGAGTCATACTTGTAGTTGACCTAAGAGTGATAAGAGTCATCACTGCTCCCAGCCCCCTCAACCCCCTTGAGAGGAGAGGAGTCAAGGCTTCTTAAATATATCCTACTTTCAGCTCAGACTGGCCTGGGGTCTTTGGGAGAGGTGGGGCTGCACGTTTAGAGGAGAGGACCAGTGCGCTCAGCTGTAAGGAGGGCCACAGGGCAAAGGCAGAAACACAGAGGGATGAGGGGAAAGACCCCCCAAAGCACTCCTTCTATTCAGTTCGTCAGACCCATATTATCTTCCCATGGGTTTGCTGTCTCCCATCAGGTAAAAATGGTGTCATCAGTATTTTCCAGATCTTTCCTTTAGAGCTTTTATTATATAGCTGATGATATATAATATTCACTACCATTACAAATATGAGATCTTGAACAAAATCCTGAGATCTTCTGTTACTCCCCTAACTGCGCTGTCTGGGACACACTTCAGAGGGCTTTTCAGATGGTCTTGTGGGATTAAGCAACCAGTTGCCCATGGCTGTAGCCAACTTAATACATCCCTGCCCTGGCTTGCTCCCTACCTGGCTCTGTTCCCTTGTCCTCCACTTCTGCTGTCTAGGATCATATTCCTGACAAAGCACTGGCCCATATACCTTTGTATCAGGCCCTTCTTTCAGCGGTCCCAGGCTAAGTTGGTAGTTTCTCCTGCTGGCTTGGAATGCAGCCCCTCAGGTGGGATTTTAGTGCTGGATCACTCATCAGCCACACAGCAATAAGGCCCCTAGTGCTAGTGGTAAGTGGAGGGGTGATGACCCGACACCCAGCGGCCTCCCCGTATAAAGCCTTCTGCCTGGGACTGATGGACATGAGAAGACAGATGGAGGCTGAGGTGTGGGTATGGTGAATGTGGCAACATAATGAACGTGAAAAATAATAATGCTACAGATTGGAGTAGTGTGGCCTCACTGAACACCTTGAAATAAGAGAATAAAGGGTACAAGATCTCCAACTGTAGACTCAAGTCGTGCTGTGAAAAACCACAAAGGCCTCTGTGGAGGCTTTGGTATGACTTTCATACTTGCATTTCCCGTAGCCATGAGACAGACTGGGCCAAAAACCTAGCCAGGGTCTAATAGAAAGGGTGACAGTGTTGCGAAGGAAAGTGAATGTGCGACTTTAATAGGTCTCATATATCAAAGTCAAGGCCTAGATGGAAAAGGAATGGAATCTGGAGATGTGGGGAGGGGACATTTGAGTGGAAAACCTGAGAATCTTAAACCTGCAGACTCCCCTTACCCAGGCTGGCGGAGGCACCTCCCTTCCCTTTGTCTTAGGAGAAGAGCCTGCCCAGTGTGGGGCTGCTGCAGTAACTTGACCTGAGGCAAAGCGTTGACTTCAGACTGACAACTAGGGGGTGTCTCGGCACAGCCTGTTTGAGTACAATCCCTGCTCCTGGAGGAACTATTAGGGTCCAGAGTATATGGATAAACAGGAATTTGGAGAACTTGTGTGAAGTTGGTTCTCTAAGGTTTGGAACATAAGGTGGAATTGGGGAGAATTTGTTGACATGGGGGAACTTACCTGTGACCTGGGATTCAATATTCTGGAAGGACATGAGGAACCCCTCCTAACAGTCTGCTGGAATGACGACTTGAAGCTTGGACATGACCATAACCTAGAAACATGAGATGAAGATTCTGGAATTGCCTTGGTGTAGTATCAAGGAAGGGCTCAGAAGACTCAGGGAAATGTGACTATTAGAACGATGTGCGAAAAAAGGACCTGCCACTTGACTATGTCCCCAGGGGTATACCAGAGGGCGCTCCCTCCAGTAAAGCAATGAGGAGTGCCTGGGGTGAGGGTAGCATTGGCCTGGGGGAGATACTGTGGTGGCTTTCCTCTTTAGGCCTGGGTGGACAGTTTGAGATAATGCCATGGAACTTGGATCCCTAGGATCACTGGGGACAATGAGAGCCCAACGTGTCAGGGGCCAGCTGTCAACACTTAAGCTTTGAGGCAAGATGAATGTAATTCCATTAAGGGCAGCAAGGATAGCATGGCAATCAGTGCGCCTGAGCCCACAGGGATCTGTTGCCCAATATATCGAGGGGTTTATAGAGAAAAGGTAGAAGAAGAGACAGCTAATGTATGGCTTCAAATTATATAAAAAAATTGTATAATTTTTTTTTAAGTCAAGAACTTGTGAACAGAAGGCTGATATCAGCCACTGCCATGGAAAAATCAAGTTTCCTAACTCAGTTCCCAGACCTAAGTTACTTCATAGATCCAGGGCCTATCAATTGAAGGAAAGGCTGGGTCTCCTTGAGGGAGGATGGTGTTATACTTTTTCATGCAAATATAGTAAATATTCCCTTGGTCCTTCCCCCAAAACTTATGGCTACTGGTCAGGGTAACTGTGTACTAAGGAAAAGGGAAATATCCAGACCTTTAGGTGACTTTTTGGGTATGGAGACTGCAGTGATACTAATGCATGATCTGAAACGCGACCATGGCCCTCCAGTTAAAGTGGGGACTATCAGAAGGCAGGTGACTGATGAAGTTCTGGTCTAAGTCTCTCTCATAGAGGGTCGAATGGGTCCTGGGTCCTGGATCTACCGTGTAATTATTTGCCCCATCCTGAAGCATATAACTGGAATAGACATATGTAGCCGCTGAAATAGCCTCACATCAGTCCTCTAAGAAGGACCAAGTGGAAGCCCCTAAAACTGAAATTGAAGTCCCCCAATCACAACAGTAAATAAGATGTCATCCTGCAGCCTTGGAGGAATTGCAGAGATCAGTGTCACTGCAAAAGACTTAAAGAGGTTCTTCTCTGCAATTCTACTTTCTCAATTAAATAGATCATGGCAGATGAACATGAACTATCATACACTTAACCAGGCAGTAGCCTCAATCACAGCTGCCACGTGGCATCTTTACTGAGCAGATCAACACACCAGTTAGCATTTGTATATGATTATTACTTGCCAAATGAATTATTCTGAATATGTATCAGTAAGACAATGAAAAGCAGTTTACATGGGAAGGACGACAGCACACTTTCACTTGTGCTGGGACTATCATGACCACCTCCTGCAGCCTGTGGTCTATAGAGGAGATCCCGTTTATCTTGATATCCCACAAAACCCTACCCAGCTCTACAAAGGGCAACTTAAAAGCGCCTTACTTCAGGCCTGAACCACTGACTTTTCAACTCCCATCCAAGCTTCTCTGTTGCTGCTGCAGTGTGGACTACTGTGGGAATGTGCTCCGTATTTCTGCTTGTGCAATCTAGAAGTACAGCAGAGTTAATGTCCTGTGGGGCCAAGTTTGACTAATGGATGACAAGAAGATGATGTATAAATACTTTTCCTCTTTCTATCCCGATAAACGGTCTCAAGAGGCATTTCACATGGCTTGTTGATGATCTTGGGGGATCAACCAACTAGCCAACCATGGCAATGGTCAACTTAGCAATGCACCCTTATATTGACTCTCTCTCTTTCTCTGTTTCCCTTCCCCTGTCCCTCACTTCTCTCTTGGATCATATTCTTCAATAAAATACTCATATACATAAGCCTATGTCTCAAGCTCTGCTGTCTGAAAAACCCAGACTGAGACACTGACTTCTCTGGAATAGAGAATGAGAAGGGAGACAGTCTTCTGTTCCCTGGCCTCGACCTTGGTTCTCTTATTTTAGGATGAAAGCAAGAGAATCCTAGAGTTAGGATATCCAACGCCACTAGAGGATTCAAAGAATGACCTGCTCACTTTGGCAAAGAGAAAGAATTTAGATAAAGGTACATCTTTTTAAGAGGGAGAAAGCAATTTTTACCTTGGAGACTCCATGAAAGGCAGGGCTAGTTATAAATAAAAGGTGCATACTTATTTGGGAGGCTGATCTGCAGATTTGTCTGATGCAAAGTGATTATCTCTATATTGCAATTTTTAGGGACCAGAATCTTCCCCTTTCCATAAAATTTTTTCTCTATTGGTGCCTGAAATGCCCCTTTTCTTTCTTGGGTTAGACGTTGCCACTTTTTATATGCACATCCCTGGGAAGCAGGCATCACTAACTAGAATGCCTGGTGGTACCAAGCAAATAACTTGAATAGTGAAGAGTACCAGGTTGCCCTGGGGTGTGGAGGCCCCAGCTCACCAGGGCAGCAGCTCACAGCCTCCACCTGATGCCACCATATATGGACCTGGTGTTGCCTGCTCTTCTGATTTTTCAAAAGAAGTTGGAAATCCAGATATTAATATGAAATCTCTAAATTTTAAAGGTTGTTAGCTAATTTAAAATTTTTGAGAACATAAATAAGGCCAAGAAAAAGTGCCTATGGGCCCAGAATATCTCTGTTTTGAAGGGTTTGATCTCAGAAATTCCTAACCTGTCTTGACTTTCTCAATATCCAATTCGTCTTTTCAGAGTCTACATTGTTCATTCAGAAGTATTGATAGAGTGCTTACTATGAATCAGAAATAAAAGCCCAGCACTGGCTCTCTGCCTTTTAGAGGACAGAGAAGGATGCAGACAAGTAAAGAGACAATTGTAAAACAGTGTAAGAGCTATACTGTGACAAACACAGGTGCTGCGGGAGCCAAGAGGAGAGGCACCCAAACCAGCCCAGGGAAGTCAAGGAAGGCTTTCTGGAATAGTTGACAGGATCCAAGATTTGAAGGATGAATAAAATGGGACAGACAGGTACAGCGGATGGGAGGGGCTGTTCCATATCTGGTCCTTCTCTCTTCCCACTTTTTCAGCCTTAATTCATACGGCACTAGAGTTATCAAAGTAGCCTTCTTCTTGGTTTCCCTGATTCCAATCTTTCTTCACACTGCAGCAAAACTCACCCTTCTAAGACACAAATATGTTGTGCCACTGCCACATATTAATTTCCTGGAGGGTGTCCCCATTGCCTGCAGGAGAAGTTTCCCAATTTCATCAACACTCCATCAGTAAAAACTTTTTGAGAATGCAACTTCATCATGAACATGTTTGTGTACTTATTTATAAATTATATACCTGCAATGTGCTAATGTATTGTGAAAATTTTGCACAAACAGAAATTCATCGCAGCTCTGTTTATAATAGCCAAGACATGGAACCAACCTAAATGTCCATTGATGGATGATTGGGTAAGGAAACTGTGGTATATATACACCATGGAATACCACTCTGCCATAAAAAAGAATGAAATACTCCCATTTGCAACAAAATGGATGAGCCTGGAGAGACTTATGTTGAGTGAAATAAGCAAAGCTCAGAGGGATAAATACCGCATGTGCTCACTCATATGTGGGAGCTAAGAGAGAAAGAAGGAAGGAAAGAAAGACCACAGTACTGCATTGGACTTGCAGAGGGAGAGAACGTTCTATGGGATACAAAGTGGAGTGGGGGAAAGGGGGACGGGGAGGGTGGTTGGGGGATAATTGGGTGGGGGACTTGGGGTACAAATGCAATTTGTGGTTATGGGTATACAGCCAGTATGAATCTGACCCCCATATCATGGGCATGAGGGGTGACAATCAGCTTTGTATCTCATGAATATTCATAACCAATTAAAAAATACATTAAAAAATTATGTTTCAATTTTAAAAAGAGAAAATATGATATAAAAAAAGAAAATGTTAAAGGAGAAAATACACAAAGTTGAAAATTATTAAATATATTTTTATATAAAAATTTTGAACCATTAAGTAAAATAATGAGAACATTGGAATTGTTCGTTGTAAATGTTTCATTGCTTTTTAAACCTTAGTTTAGCACTTTTTGATATAATCATTTGAAAGTCAAGTTGAAAACATGTTTATTTTGTACATGGTTTTAGTGACTTGACAGGTTGAGAGGCATCCGAAAGACATGGAGATCAAAAATGCATTATTGGCTGCATTTTCTATGTTAGGCTCATTTTTCAGTCCCTTTCACTAATTATACAGAGGATGCTGTGGACATTTACCTACTCCATAGGTAAATAGATTTGCATATTCCACATGTCAATCAGTTGTTTTTGCAAACAAATCAGAAGGTATGGCATTTTTATATTTTGAGCAAATGTATTCAAAATCATTTAGAATTCCTTATTTAGAAGATTTTTTAACACTTTAGAAAATTCTGTTCCCAAGTTTTTGTAGAACACAGACATGACAGTTTTTATAAATGACACGTGACAATATCTTAGGCAATAAGATCACATAATAGTGGAAACACTTCAAACATTCTTTTTAAAGTGATCTTTCTTTCGTGTAAACCAATCTGTTTCGAAAAACAGTTCCTTTCTCACTCATTGTTAAAAGTGTCACCTTTACCTTGAAAAGGCACATTACAGATGCTTACTTTTTTGAAAATCTCTAATAGCAGCAGCTACCTGTCATCACTGGAAAAGTCAGCAAATTTAGAAAACTCATCTTTTTGTAAAAGAAAATTATATCTCATATTGCACACAGGTATTGATATTCAATGCTGTACCCCAAAGATATGTCCAATCAATTATGTTTCAGTTTTTAAAAAGAAAGAAAATTATATCTCTCATTGTTAAGTTCAACAAGGTAGTCAGAGATCCTCTGGGTAGTACAAGGTCACTCCCCTTTTCATTACAAAGTTTGAAAGATCCTTCCACTTCAGATGTTATCCTGTGCCCGCCCATGTAAACTGCTATATGGCTCGTCGCAATGAGAGTGAATGAGGGGTCATTGCAGCCTTCTCCGTGGGGGGGGGGTCATAAGCCAGGGAGAACTCCCACTCTCCTCAGGAGACCTCATGCACCCTACTGTCTGATGGATGGATAATTGAGGGTAACAGTGCTGCTCCATTTATTAAGAAAAGCTTAATTTCTTTGTCATTTTCAAAATGAGAACTAAAAGCAAATAAAGGCTCTGTTATTTTCTTCCCACTCCGCAGTGGGCATTTGGTGCTTGGAGACCATAATAATAAGTAGTATTTATTGAACACTTACTATATACCAGGCACTGATTCACGTCCTTTCACATGAATTGATTCATCCAATCTCCACAACCATTCTATGAACTAAATGCTATTGTTACCTCCTTAATCCAGTTGAGGAAAACGAGGTGCAAGGGACTGAACAACTAACCCAAGATTTCAAAGTTAGTAAGTGGTAGAGGCAGGAATCAAAGCCAGGGAGTTTTAAGCACTGTGCTATGGTAGCTCCTCTTAGACAGAGCTATGCCAAGTTCTACACATGCCATGCTCTTTGATTCTTCCAGGACTTAGCAAATTCCTTTTGCCTGGACCAAGGTTTTATGCTACTTGCAGAAGGTCCAACAGCCTTCTCTGACCCTGCAGAGAGCATTAGTTGCTACTTTCTTTCTTGACTTATGGTGCTGCCTGGCCCACAGTGATGGCCTTTGGTAACTGCTCAAACATATGGAGAAATTATACCTGAGCCAACCTGGGCCAGTCAGCGTCCTTCTCCTGGATTTGGAATTTTAACAAGTGACACAGACTAAGTGGAGGGGGGCCGGGGTCGGCGGGAGGGTGTCATTGGAAGAAAATCAGTAAACTGCAGCCCTCTGGAGAGCTTTCAAACTCCTTTTGTTGAGTCCCCCAGAGCCACTCTGTCTTGAAAGCTTGGTGATCAAGATCTTTCTTAATGTCCAAAAGACATTCTGGTGTCTTTTGCTGAATCTATCCAGAATCCAATCTCATTTGCCTAAATGAATAAAGCAAACTTAACCAGTCCACTGAGCTCCTGGAGCACTTTTCCCCATATCTCCATCAGTGCACTTGGCTTGTGCTATGGTCTTTGGTTTGTTTGCAGGTCTGACTCCCCCAGGGAGGCGTGGGTGTCTTGAGTGTCCAGGCTGCTCCCACACCTCCGGACTCCCAGTACCAGCACTGCCCATGACCCAGATCTATGCCAGCAAACGCTTGCTGAGCAGACACACAGATGAGCGTATTTCCCCAGGATGAGGCAGATGCATTTGCGTGCCTTCCTTGGTTGTGATCTGTTCTCTGTATGCTGATGTTCATAGCCAGAGCCTTGAAAATACTATCTCTGAAAAGAAAATCCAGGTGGGGATCATTAAAAGCATTTTAAAAAGACCTTTACCTGCTGAAAGTATGATCCATTAATAATGTACCTTGTACTAGAGAGATAATGGGAGCCTCCCACAGGGGGATTAAAGAACAACAGGAATTTAGGGTCAATACTCCTTTTCCAAAATTGCTTTATCCCCCTGAGGTGCAAACAGCAGGGAACACAGGAGCCCTCCCGTGGCTGGCAGGAGGAGCCCCAGGCAGAGCGAAGGACTTAAGTCAAGGAAGAGGCACCATCCAGGAATTCCACTTAACCATCTTCCTTTTTTTTTTTTTTTTTTT
>NW_007753757.1:0-3509 GCF_000696425.1 Galeopterus variegatus
CAAGACTCAAGAAGGGTAGATGGCTGTCGTTCACCTTCTCCTACCCCTAACTCTGTGTGGCCTTGAAAAGCTTTTGCTCAACTCTTAGAGACCTCATATGTCTATTTACTAAGAATTCCTGTCATGTTTGATGTCCAGTTTGGGATCCAGCTGGGACCCTTGCTAGAATCTGAGTGAATGAATATGCGAGTGAGTGAATGGATTTTGGTATCCATGCATATATATCTTAATTAATTTATTTGTTAGATAAACTTTGTGACAGAAAAAAAAAAGCCTATATGTGGTATTAGTTGCCATAGTGGAGTCTGAACCTGAGATCTCTCATCAATTGTTCCTATGCTTTCTATTTATTTAACTCTGTCTGATCATTGAATAGAGAAAGCTTTGAGTTTGATATACAGTTGAATAAACTGGTCATTGAATGGACAATAGGAGATAGTACAATGTGTTCTCTAGAGGAATTCTAATAATTTTCGGAGTTCTGCTTGGTTTGCTTTTAATGCTGAAATACCTACCTAATGGTCCCCAGGGCATCTTTAACATAAGTAATTTACTTTTAATTTTAAAACAAAACCCTGGTTACCCTTAAGCCACAGAGAAAATTGTGGTTTTTCTAGTCCAGGGTAACAGTTCAAACCCCCTGCTGTTTCCAAAGGCTATAACCTCCTGAAGGGAAGTGTCAGAGCCCCTAGACAGAGGCTGATCTACAATCACACACACCTGTGCAGCCCAAGGTCCTGCATCCAGAGAGCCTGTGGGTGCAGATTATGGAGTACACACAGTTATTGTGCTCTCTTAAGTAAGTTCTTTAAAGCATAGCGATTCTAACCAGTCTCTACTACTTCTTCAGTCTCTTTTGAGATTTACCATGAGATATGTGGATTGGATAAACTAAAAGCTTTCGAAAAGTACTTTCTATTACTGATAGATAAAAGTCTAAACTCCTCAGCTGCTGACAAGGCCCTCATCAATGTGGCCCTCACCTACCTTTCCTGCTGTTTTCTGACATCTCTGGCTCTCTATCCTATCCATGGTCTCTCCTCCAGCCCATATTTAACTCTGTCTGATCATTGAATAGAGAAAGCTTTGAGTTTGATATACAGTTGAATAAACTGGTCATTGAATGGACAATAGGAGATAGTACAATGTGTTCTCTAGAGGAATTCTAATAATTTTCGGAGTTCTGCTTGGTTTGCTTTTAATGCTGGAATACCTACCTAATGGTCCCCAGGGCATCTTTAACATAAGTAATTTACTTTTAATTTTAAAACAAAACCCTGGTTACCCTTAAGCCACAGAGAAAATTGTGGTTTTTCTAGTCCAGGGTAACAGTTCAAACCCCCTGCTGTTTCCAAAGGCTATAACCTCCTGAAGGGAAGTGTCAGAGCCCCTAGACAGAGGCTGATCTACAATCACACACACATATGCAGCCCAAGGTCCTGCATCCAGAGAGCCTGTGGGTGCAGATTATGGAGTACACACAGTTATTGTGCTCTCTTAAGTAAGTTCTTTAAAGCATAGCGATTCTAACCAGTCTCTACTACTTCTTCAGTCTCTTTTGAGATTTACCATGAGATATGTGGATTGGATAAACTAAAAGCTTTCGAAAAGTACTTTCTATTACTGATAGATAAAAGTCTAAACTCCTCAGCTGCTGACAAGGCCCTCATCAATGTGGCCCTCACCTACCTTTCCTGCTGTTTTCTGACATCTCTGGCTCTCTATCCTATGCCCCAGCCCAAACTAAACTTAATGGCATTGCCCATTTACATCATACACCACACTTCTGTGACACTGTGCCTGCCATTCCTTCTGTGTCAAATGTTTCTCCTTCTCTTCTCCATGTAACACAGTCTCATTCATCCTTAACGACTGGTAATCGATCGTTAGGGCTGTTCCCAAATGATCAGTTTCTCCTGCTTTCAGGCACTCGGTGGGATTGCTCTTCCCCTATCCCATTTTAAATTGGATGTGGTCATGCAACTTGCTTTTTCCAATATGTTGTGAACAGATGTGCTATGCATCGGGCAGAAATTTTCAGACAAAAGTTTCCAGAGGAGTGAGAGTTCCCTCCCCTGCTGCAGCTATCACGAAGGCATTTGTTGAGATGAAGTCTCTGTCACCTGGGACTTACAGTGACTACATTGAGCAGTAGTTTCCTGTTAACCAGAAATGGATGTGGAATGTGAGTAAGGTATAAACTTTTGTGCATGTGTTAAGTCAACAGATATTTTGGTGGTGTTCGTTACCATGGCATAACTTCTCCTACCCTGACTGATAGAATAACTCAACCCAATTCAAGAGTGACTTTATCTAAGAAGCCCACTCCACACCTCTCCCACAAGGCCCATTAATCACAAATCTCTCAGTGCTTTCATATGCCTTTGTACATAACTTCCCTGTTACACTTGCCACTGTGCATAGTGATTTTTGTTCACTTGACTCTTTCCCTTGTACTTTGAACAAGCCAAGGGAAAGATCATATCTTAGACACCATACTCACCCTTCCCCATTTTCTGGCATACCGCTTGACACATAGTTGATATTTAATGACTATTTTTAAATTAATGAGAAAAAGGACATCAGGAAACCCACTTTGCTCTTAGGATTAGAAGAAGGTTTTTGTTCAAACGGAAAATAAGCTCATCAAATTATCAGGTCAACCCTTTTTGACATTGTACATTTAAAGTCAGGATTGTATTAAATTTATTTAAGCATCTATTTTGTCCTGAAATAATTTCAAGGGATGATAGATAATCATTTCATTGATAATGTGTAAGGACAGCACCCAAAATCTACATCCGTTATAACCAAGTTATTCCTTACTTCACTCACATTAAGTAAATCATCAATATTGTGGTTTCTTATGGATATTTCATTCACTCAGCAAATGTTTATTGACTGTCTATGCTGTGTCCAGCATCGTACTAAGCCCTGAGAATATAGAGATACACATAAATCAATCCTTGACACCAGGAGCTTATAGCTTAGTGGGGCAGAGATGCAAACAAGTGGGGCAGTACAGGCAATGACTGAGGCACCCACAAGGTATTATTTATGAGCACAAAAGGGACATTAGCTCAATCTGAAGAGTTTAAATCAGGAGGATCGAATTATCACATTTATTGTCCAACTATTTCATTCTGGTTTCTAGGTGGCTGTTTTCTGTATGATGAGGGAGGGCCTGACCATGTGCAATGGTGGTAGAATGGAGAAGAGGTAAAATCAGAAGTCTTAGTGATTGGGCTGATGTGGGAGTGAGGTCAGGGAGGAGACAAAGAGGACACCCAGGATGATAGCTTGTATGATTGAGTATATGATAGTGCTGCAGATTAAGACCACAGAAACGGAAAACCACAGAAACAGAAGCAGATTTAGTTACAGTCTGGCAAAATGATTTAGACATGTTGATTTTGAGGTATGAGTGAGGGCCTCTGTATCCTTTGGCAAGTTGAAAAGACAATTCTGAAACTTAAGAAGATGTCTATGCTGGAGATATGGACTTGTGG
>NW_007753757.1:8136-8372 GCF_000696425.1 Galeopterus variegatus
GATGAGAAAACTGAGCACAAACATGTTCAATATCTTGCCCAAGATTTCAAAGCCAATAAGTGGCAGAACCCACACAGTCATCTTCCTAGACTTAACCTTTAACTATTATTCTGTACTTCCTCACTTTTTAAAATAAAATATTTTGTTAAAAGAACTCAAGTATGTAGAGTGCCTCCTACAAAGCAGCCTCTCAATAATTGCTCATTTCTTTCCAGTTTCCTCTTGGATGGATTTCT
>NW_007753758.1:0-232 GCF_000696425.1 Galeopterus variegatus
ACTTCTGTTTTCAAAAGAGCATTTGATGATGCTATTTCTGTTACTTTGAACAGTATATGCATATTTGCTCTCAGCAAACTAGGAATAAAGGAGAACTTCCTTAAGTTGACAAAGAATATCTACAAAAAGCTACAGCAAACACCATGCTTAATGATGAGTGTTGTGGGCTTCCTGTGCATTGATGTCCCCACAAAACTTAGTCCCCACTGTGACAGTGTAAAGAGGGGGGAAA
>NW_007753758.1:5590-6409 GCF_000696425.1 Galeopterus variegatus
AAAAAAAAAAAAAAAAAAAGTATTCAAGAGGAGGAGAACTTGGTAAAATACGTCGGTCAATGATAATTTGCCTAACTTCATAGAGTTATTTATCATGTATTTACCAGGTTATAATAATGACGAAAACAGACATGATCCCTGTCACATGTTGCTTATACTCTAGAGGGGAAGGAAGTCATTAAATAAAAAAATCATAGAAGCATATAACTATAACTATGATAAACAGTATACATGTAAGTATATAACAGGGAGACTGTGATCAAGTTTGGGTGGAACAGAAGGCCACCTTTCCAAGGAATCAAAAGCAAGCCATGATGCTCAGAGCAGAGAGGAAGGGGAAAAGAGGTACAAGATGAGAATGGAAAGATAAGAGAGGCCAGATCAGGCAGGGTCAAGTGGGAAATGCTGAACAGTTTTACACAAGGGAGTGAAGAAATCAGACTTCTGTTTTCAAAAGAGCATTTGATGATGCTATTTCTGTTAGTTTGAACAGTATATGCATATTTGCTCTAAGCAAACTAGGAATAAAGGAGAACTTCCTTAAGTTGGCAAAGAATATCTACAAAAAGCTACAGCAAACACCATGCTTAATGATGAGTGTTATGGGCTTGCTGTGCATTGATGTCCCCACAAAACTTAGTCCCCACTGTGAAAGTGTAAAGAGGGGGGAAATCCTACTATGGTAATTGAGTGGTGGGACCCTGAAGAGGTGATTAGCATGCAGGACCATGCTGTAGTGAATGGATTGATAATGGTGATCAGGGGTGAGGTTCTGAGGGCTTTAAAAGGAGAGCATGTGAGAGTCTCTCTCTCTCTGCT
>NW_007753758.1:8144-8371 GCF_000696425.1 Galeopterus variegatus
AAAAGTTCATTAGAAACTACTAATGATGATTGCCTCTGGGGTAGGAGCAGGGGATCTGGGGGGAGACTTGTTTTTACATCCTTAGTGCCTTGAATGTTATACCACATGCATGTATGTAGATAAAAATTTAGGCTAGAAAAAAATTTATAGTACTGCACACAGCTACTAAGGGATAAGAAAGGGACTAAAGCCACGTCTTCTGAACCGTAGGTAAGCCCAATGTTTTT
>NW_007753759.1:0-3375 GCF_000696425.1 Galeopterus variegatus
ACACTTGTTTCCCAATGTTCATTGCAGCACTCTTCACAATAGCCAAGAGCTGGAATCAGCTTTTGGGTGAGGATAAGGGTGAGGTGGAGACTGCACTATTTTGTTTAGTAATTTCAAAATTTTACTTCCATTGCACTCACTTTGAGAAACATTACAGCAATTTGGAAAGCTGTCATCAGTAGGAAACAGAGTCCTGCCTTTATCTGGTGTAAGAATTACAATGCTAAAAGGATAAAGGAAGAAAACAGGTGTGAGCCTATTGTTTGCCTTCTCCTATCTATTTCCCAGAATAAGTAATCAATTCTTGATTGCTAAGGTAATGTTCTGTCACTTGTAACTATTACCTAAATTACCATGGTAACTTTCATCCCGGAACAACTGAGGTGTTTGTTATCTGAAAAACTTTGTTGCATATGGAGAAAGTTAAGACTTTCAGTTCATCTAAATATTCATTTTTTTTGTAACTTTGAAATAAAAGGATATCAGAAAATAGTGGGTTCATTCAGTAATAACCAAATCTATTTTAATGATCATAAACTTCATCATATGAGAAATATGGTCAAGTATATTTTAGTAACGTGGTGTTATATACATTATATACATTGATAGAAAATTGTATATTCTTGTACTTTGTGTTATGTTATTCTTTAGAAATTTCAGGAAGGGCTTAACAAATAAAGAAATTCCTTTCTGGTATTGACTATGTGATTGGTGATATATGCTCAGGTGCCATAATTCTAGTGGCTGCTGGTGAAAGGCATCATCTCTGTGCCTTAAAGGTGAGGTCTGCATTGCTAGATTTTCTTACATTCATATTATTTTTCTGCAAAAAAAGTAGATGCCTATTTCTACTCTACCATTGAGGGTAACTTAGTCACATAAAAGGAAATTAAACTACTTTTGATGGGCTTCTTATTGAGACAATTTGACCTGCTAATAACATTTAAGTCTTACTAGGTGTTTACATCTTCAGTAGATCTGAAAGCACAGCAAGATATCCAACAAGAGCTTGTCTTCCTTGGTTGTAAAAGGACATTATCAATGTGCCTGAGGGTGCATATGTATTCATTGGAGTTCTTAATACATCAAGGGCAAACCTATTTTTAAACAGTACATTTGTGAAATTTTCACATAATACCCACGATATATTTTTTCTTCAAATTCCAAACTCTAATTTAGATAAAGTACCCCTAAATGGGGTTACTGATCCTAACTAGTCCCAGTGTTCACATGTGGGAAGTTTGTGCTGAGGAGCTTTGTCTTATTCTTGAAGGCACATTCCTCCGTATTTGTCCCTCCTCAGAGGCTTCAGTCCTAGTCCCTCTGCCCCAAAGCTCTTTCCTGTTTTTAATGGGAAAGTGAAGTAGGAGTTGGGCTGAGCAGCTCAGGGAATCTCCTGTCCACGCCCAGATCCCACCTTGGCACCTCCCTTACCGTCCTCATCAACAAGAATGAGCTTGCTTGCCAAGGGGACACAGGAGAAATGTTCAGAAGCAGAGGAATTTTCTCCAGCTTCCTGATCCTGGGCTGAGACCACCACACTTATCTCAGGAGCATTCTCTTGAGACTTGCAGAATTCTGGGGAATAAAGTTCAAAAAGCAGAAAACAACATTGAGATATGGCATAATCTGGGGTCTTTGTACATTCACAAAAAGATATGTTGAGTGGATGTATTGTGTAGGGCATCATTGCTGCCCATGGGACTTGCTTTCACAGAAATTTAGGTGACTTTCCCATTCAAAACTCCAAAATATAAGTGAACAATAACAGTTATTAAAAATGTGTGTGTGGTGGATGTCAGTGGGATTGGATATCTTGTATGTGATATTTTTGGAGATGTGTACAGAATACTGGAAACAATGAACCTTGCCTAAAATGCAATATGCAGTAACTAAAGGTTAGCTACTATAATTATTGGCTCAATTTTCTTCATGGGAAATTATGCAAATAAGGGATATGAAGTGCAAATTTATGAAGAATTATGTATGTATATCTATTTGTTTATACTAATATCTACACTGATAGAAAGGAATATACATAGAGAGGTGCAGATATAAATATAGTTAGATGGTAGTTAGATAGTTAGATATATAGATGTAAAGATAGAAATTTTTTGAGGGTCCCCAAGGAACTGGGCATGGTGCTAGAAGTGTTCAAATGAAGACTTCACAGACTTGCCCCAGACTCCTCTTCTGGAAATATGCTTCCCATTTCACTTGGGTTTCTAACCTTCCTGTCCATATCATTTAGGAGCCTTTTCCAAAGGAGAAAGAGTACATGGTACATTTCTGCCCATTGATTGGAAACAGAGACCCTGGGCAGTCCTTGAGAGAAGGGATTGCTGAGCAAAGGAGCTTAGCTCCAATTCTAGGCCATCATTCTGTCCCCTTTCTGGATGATTCCTTCTTAGCTTCCCATCTTCTCTACCCCCATACCATTGTGATTGTGCTTGTCTTCAAAAGAGGCACAGGATAAGTATTTTGAATCTGAGTCCTCTGCTGTCTGGCTGTGGGCCTGGGTCAACCCAGAAGGTCCAGGCTGCAGAGTATATTCATCTGAGTCTATGATTCCTGGGAAAGAGAGGGAAAATCAGATATGTGGTACTTTTTTGCATTCAACAAACATTCAAGAAGTACTATGTACAATAACACACATGGTACTTATCCTCATGAAGGTTATAATCTAGTTACTGTTCAAAGTTCCAAAATCTAGGTATACAAAAATATTTGTTGGAATGATGTGTCTGGGTGGTCTGGATCACCCATGAGTGGTGTATGTTGTTCTGTGCAGCGCATCAGAGGCTCACAATCTTGCCCAGCACATGGGAAGGTGCACATATTATATGTTATTACTATTTCTGTTTACATGAAGAATAATTTTGTTGTACATTGTAGGTAAAATGCGTCAGTTTGTCCCCCGACATTATCTTATGAAAGTCCTGTTACTTCCTCAAATAGAATTTGCAGGGGGAAAAAAAAAACCACTGATTTTCATTTCTTGCCTGCAGTATCCTCTTCCAGATATCTGCTATTTTGGCCTCTGTTGCTAGAGCTCTACAGGACCCATACCTTGTGGTAACTCATTACTTCTGAGCTTGAGCAGAAGACTCCATTGGGATCTCTGGGGCAGCTCCAGAATGTATCTCCCAACATTGATCACAGCTCTTTCCTAGGGTGCTTCTTAACTGGCACAGCTACCACTTGGCTTGGCCAGTGGTGTCACCTTTCTTAGTGTTCTCTGCCCACACAGGGCCCCCAACCAAGTTTTTTTTTAATCCCTATTTACTTCATTCAAAGCCTGTCTTGGAACCTTCCTGATTATGAGTATATTCAGAGTAGTTTGAGTAGTTGTTTTTTTCCTAATCTGTGTATTTT
>NW_007753759.1:3959-6609 GCF_000696425.1 Galeopterus variegatus
CACTTGGCTTGGCCAGTGGTGTCACCTTTCTTAGTGTTCTCTGCCCACACAGGGCCCCCGACCAAGTTTTTTTTTAATCCCTATTTACTTCATTCAAAGCCTGTCTTGGAACCTTTCTGATTATGAGTATATTCAGAGTAGTTTGAGTAGTTGTTTTTTTCCTAATCTGTGTATTTTTTTAATCAACTCTACCTGTACCATGGATTTAAATAGATTATGAAAATTTCCAGTTTTATTTTTTACTTCCTCTTCATATTTCCAAGGGAAAGGAATTCACAATTCCTTTGAATTCACAAGCTTGAGTAAATAAATAGGCAAATCCTAGTTCCTGATCAAGTAATTCATAAACACATTAAGTTCCATCCTCTGTTTAAAAACCTTTATTAAGTCTATAACCAAACTTTTACTTCTCAAAATACATCCAAATGGCCTCTTAGGTTGCTATAGAGTGGTGTGTTATTGTGGTGTGGAGATGGTGGCATTTAGTACGTGTGGTATATGCTTTACATAGAATTAGTGTGTCATGTTTGGTGAATAGAGTCTGGTGTATATACATGTGTATATCTGTTACATTTTTTTGAAAACTTCATGTAGTCAGAATAGGGGTCAAATTGTCATTGTACATGAAGGTAGCATGAGTGTGATGTGTTTGGGTGACTTGCAGTAGACTTTTGTGTATGTACAGGTATTTCATCTTCCATGTGTTATGTGATCTGCATGTCATGTGGTATTTAAATACAAGCAGTTATGTAATAGCATTTTAGTTTATATGAGGGACTGTATGGATCTGAGTAATTTCATGAGATCTGAAGAGATAATGGAAGTGTTATACACAGCTGTGTCACATACAGATAAAAGGGAGATCATGCCAGCTCTTAAATTGTTCAATTACATGAAGGTACTAAGGAATTGGGAACAGAGAGGAGTTTGAGAAGGGGATGTATAATTGTGATAAATTCATGCTTTGTTAATGTAAAATCTAGAGTTCTACAAGAGTCCTCTCTCTGCTCTGCCATTTTCTGCCATGTGAGACCCCACATTGCTGTAAAAGAAGACCCTCACCAGATGTGTTCCCCTGACGCTGGACTTCCTAGCCTTTGAAACTTTACAATTCAAGACTTCCAGTCAAGATGGCAGAATAGATGGTCCCTAGTGTCACTCTCCCCCACAAATCAATCGATTTAAACTATAAAAACATAACATCAAGTGCATATGGAACGGGGAGACGTCAGCGGGGGACTCAGAAGCTCCGCGGAGACCACATGCCCTGCGGGGCCGCCATCGCACGATCCAGCAGATAAGCTTCATCGCCGCCACCCGGCTCCATTCCCAGCCCAGCCCAGTGCACACAGAGTGGGGAGACATCCGGCAAGGGAGGCGGATGACTCTGGAGAAACCACACACCCTGTGGGGCCACCACTGCGTGATCCAGCAGGTAGGCTTCACTGCAGGCACCTGGCTCCATTCCCAGCCCAGCCTAGTGTGCTCGAAGAAGGGAGATGTCTGGCAGGGGAGGCGGAAACTCCACAGGGACCACACTGCTGCTGTGACCCAGCAGCCCAGCCCAATGCGTATGGAGCACAGAGACATCCAACAAGGGAGAGAAGCTCTGTAGAGTCCACACACACTGTGGGGGGGCCACCGCCACTCAATCCAGCAGCAGGTAGGCTTCACCGCTGCCACCCAGCTCCATCCCAAGCCCAGCCTAGCATGCACAGAGCAGAGAGACATCCTGCAGGGGAAGGCAAAGCTCTGCAGAGACCACATGCTCTGCAGTGCCTTGGCGCATCCCAGCAGCCCGAGCCAGAGTGCACGGAACAGGGAAAAGTCCAGCACAGGAGGTGGAAGATCAGCAGAGACCACACACCCTGCAGTACCATCCTGTGATCCAGCAGCCCAGCAGAATCCAAGCTGACTAGAGAGGTGGCTCCCCGGAGAGGCCCAAGACTGGAGGCAACCACACACACAAAGCACTAGTGGCCAACTGAGCAGTCACTGAGGTAGCCATACCAAGTTGGCAGCCACAGCAACATCTTAGTCAGTCAATAGTGTCAAACCTGTGGACTGTGAAACCCCCTGCCACAATGAATAAACATCAAAGAAAAGATACCAGAAATATGAAATATCAAGAAAGTACACCACCAAAGGATAATAACTCTCAAGCTCTAGATCCTATAGAACAAGAAGCCCTTGAAATGACTGACAAGGAATTTCGAGTGATAATTCTATGGAAACTGAATGAGATACAAGAAAACTCACCTAGATATCATGATGAAATGAGGAAAAGTATACAGGACCTGAAAGAGGAAATGTGCAAGGAAATCAATGCCCTGAAAAAAAATGCAGCAGAACTTGCCGAACTGACGAAGTTATTCAGTGAAATAAAAAACACAATGGTCCTGAAAAAAATGTAGCAGAACTTGCCGAACTGAAGAAGTTATTCAACAATGGAGAGTTTAACCAGCAGGCTTGTTGAAGTTGAAGAGAGAACCTCTGAACTTGAAGATGGGCTGTTTGAAATAACACAAGCAGAAAAAAAAAAAAAAAAAAAAAAAAGAAAGAAAGAAAGAAAGACAAAAAGAATCAAATACATTGAAGAAAATCTGAGAGAGATATCAGACAACCTTAAGCGCTCAAATATCTGAGTCAT
>NW_007753759.1:7529-8369 GCF_000696425.1 Galeopterus variegatus
GAAGCTCAAAGATCTGCTAATGTATACATCCCAAAAAGGTCTTCTCCAAGATATGTTATACTCAAATTGGCAAAACTCAAAGACAAAGAGAGAATCTTAAAAGCTGCAAGAGAGAAGGGTCAAATCACCTATAACAGAGCCCTAATCAGACTAACATCAGATTTTTAATCCAAACCCTAAAAGCAAGAAAGGAATGGGATGATATATTAAAAATTCTAAAAGACAGAGATTGCCAGCCAAGAATACTCTACCCCTTAAGCCTATCCTTCCAAAATGAAGAGAAAATAGTATATTTCTCAGTTAAACAAAAACTGCAGGAGTTCACTACCACATAACCACCCTTACAAGAAATTCTCAAGGGAGTACTGGGTTTGGTACCTGAAAAATAACTACCACTGCCATAAAAACTCAAGAAAAAACAAAACCCACTAGTAAAATAAAAATGCCAACAATGAAGAGAAAAAAAAAGTTTATCTACAACCCAAGGAACCAACAAATATAGAAGACAAATAATATATAAGAAAGAAAGGAAAAAAAGACAGTTAAGACAACCAAACAAAAATCAATAAAATGCTAGGAGTAAATCAACACTTTTCAATAACAACTCAATGTAAAAGGATTAAATTCCCCAGTCAAAAGACACAGAATGGCTGATGGGATTAAAAAAGAGGACCGAACTAGATGCTGCCTTCAAGAGACCCATCTCACCTATAAAGAATCACATAGACTAAGAGTAAAAGGATGGAAAAAGATTTACCATGCAAACTGGAAAAGAAAATAAGCTGGAGTAGCTATTCTCATATCTGACAAAATTGACTTTAAACTAAAAACCATAAAAAG
>NW_007753760.1:0-440 GCF_000696425.1 Galeopterus variegatus
AGCTCATCGATCTAAGTAAACTCATCAGAGAAAGCTCATCGATCTAAGTAAAGTCATCAGACCAAGCTCATCAATCTAAGTAAACTAATCAGAGAAAGCTCTTCGATCTAATTAAACTCATCAGACCAAGCCAATCGATCTAAGTAAACCCATCACACCAAGCTCATCGATCTAAGTAAACTCATCAGACCAATCTAATCGATCTAAGTAAACTCTTCGGACAGAGATAATTGATCTAAGTAAATTCATGAGACGAAGCTCATGGATCTAAGTAAACTCATCAGAACAAGCCTTTCAATCTAAATAAACACACCAGACCAAGCTCTTCGATCTAAGTACACTCATCAGACCAAGCTAATCGATCTAAGTAAAGTCATCCGGGAGAGGCAATTGATCTAAGTAAACTCATCAGACCAAGCTCATCGATCAACATACACTCT
>NW_007753760.1:2400-2835 GCF_000696425.1 Galeopterus variegatus
GTCATCGATCTAAGTAAAGTCATCAGAGCAAGCTTATCGATCTAATTAAACTCATCAGACCGTGCTTATGGAGCTAAGTAAATTCATCAGACCAATCACATCGATCTAAGTAAACCCATCACTCCAAGCCCATCGATCTAAGTAAACTCATGAGACCAAGCTCATCGATCTACGTAAACTCATCGGACCAACCTCATCGATCTAAGTAAACTCATGAGACCAAGCTCATCGATCTACGTAAACTCATCGGACCAACCTCATCGATCTAAGTAAACTCATGAGACCAAGCTCATCGATCTACGTAAACTCATCGGACCAACCTCATCGATCTAAGTAAACTCATCGGACCGAGCTCATCAATCTAAGCAAACTCTTTCGACCAAGCTCATCGATCCAAGTAAAGTCATCAGTCCAAGCTCATCGATCTAAGTAAAC
>NW_007753760.1:5804-6190 GCF_000696425.1 Galeopterus variegatus
AAGTTCATCCATCTAAGTAAACTCATCAGACCAAGCACCTCGATCTAAGTAAACTCATCAGTCCGAGCACATTGATCTACGTAAACTCATCAGAACGAGATCATCGATCAAAAGAAACTCATCAGGCCAAGCTCATCGATCTAAGTAAACTCATGAGACAAAGCTCATCAATCTAAGTAAAGTCATCAGACCAAGCTCATCGATCTAAGTAAACTCATGAGACAAAGCTCATCAATCTAAGTAAAGTCATCAGACCAAGCTCATCGATCTAAGTAAAGTCATCAAAGCAAGCTTACCGATCTAATTAAACTCATCCGACCATGCATATGGATCTAAGTTAATTCATCAGACCAAGCCAATCGATCTAAGTAAACCCATCACACCAA
>NW_007753760.1:8161-8369 GCF_000696425.1 Galeopterus variegatus
CGATCTAAGTAAACCCATCACTCCAAGCCCATCGATCTAAGTAAACTCATCAGACCAAGCTTATCAATCTAACTAAACTCATCTGAACAACCGCATCGATCGAAATAAACCCATCAGACCAAGCTCTTTGATCTAAGTAAACTCATGATACCAAGCTAATTGATCTAAGTAAACCCATCAGACCAAGCTCTTTGATCTAAGTAAACTC
>NW_007753761.1:0-642 GCF_000696425.1 Galeopterus variegatus
GAGCACCTTCTTAATACCTGCCAAGCTCTGTGCTAGAGCCTGGGCAAACAAAACACACATCATATACAGGGTACTTCAAAAATTTAAAGGAAAGATTTGTATTATCTTCTAATTCTATTCTTCCATGAACTTTTTAAAAGTGCCCTTATAGTTCCTACCCTCGGGGAATTGATATCTGCATATACATGAATAAGTAATTTTCAATACTACATGATAAAGGAAATAATAGAAAATGCAGACATTTTCAAATTAATACAGAAATATGAATTTTGGTGAGCCAGTCCTTAGGGGACTCAGCATGTAGTGCAAGCAGCACCACTGTAGGGTTTTACAGGAAGAGTAGGAGTTCACCAGGTGGACAAGCATTTTAAACAAAGAAATCTGTTCCAACAGCCAGACACATAAAACAAAATGGAGACTTCTGGAACTATGTGGAGTTTGGCATTTCTGAAGCCTAAATTGGGAGGTGTATGGCAGGAGATGAGTCTGGGGATATGGATGGGGCTGGATTACAAAGAATCTTGTGTGATTTTGAAATGGAGTAGAATATTTGGGGGAAAGTTTCTTTGACAATATAGGATTTTATGGGGTGAGAGGAACATTCTAGATAAAGCAAAAAGATAGTAAATATCTTGAGTGGTC
>NW_007753761.1:5121-6199 GCF_000696425.1 Galeopterus variegatus
ATTAAATTAATAAGCATTATATACTCTCAGGAATTCTCATAAATCGTTCAGACTGCTAGACGAAATAATCCGCCAACTCTGTAGCATCCACCTCTTTCCTGTACCTGTTCAACCCAACCCACATCACTGACATCACACGCAGGCACACACACACACACACACACAAACACAAACTGAATGTCAGAGGCAAGCTTTAACCTAACTTGAACCTTGGGAGTATAACACTTACCATAAATATTTCTGAGCTGGAGGTGCCCTGAGAAATCCTTATATCCACCTCCTTCCCTTTGTATGGGGTAAGAACTGAGGTCATGAGAAGAGAGGTGATTTGCCACAGTTTTGCATATTGACCCTCATTTTTTCATAGCCAGGACAGCGCCCACTGTGAAAATGAAAATATTGGAACCACTGTTCTGTGGATTGAATGTCTCCCCCACCAAACACACTGAAACTTAAATTGTGTCCCCTAAAGGCATTGGGCCCTGATACCCACTGTAACTGTTAGGAGGGTGGGAAATCCTATTATGGTAGTTGAAAGGTGAGGCCTTGAACAGGTGATTTAGTTGATGGGTTAATGGTGGTCGGGGGCATGGTTCTGACGGCTTTGAAAGGAGAGCATGCAAGAGTCTCTCTCTCTGCTCTGCCATTTTCTGCCATGTGAGACCCCTGCATTGCTGTAAAGACATCACCAGAGAAGACTGTCACAAGACGTGTTCTCTGGACTTTGTATTTCCCAGCCTCTGAAACTGTAAGCAATAAATTTCATTTTCTTATAAATAACCAGTTCCAGGTATTTTGTTATAAGCAACAGAAATGGACTAATAAACACTGACAGGGTCAAATACAGAGAAAGAAAAGTAGTGAGATATCCCTTGACCAGCAGCTAATTGGGATGATCCACTAAGAAATCAACATTTTTCCCCCCTGTTTTAGAAAACTTCTGTCTACCTGTGGGAGAGGTTAACTAATTAGAAGAAATAGAAATTTTTTCACTTGACTCTAGAGAGAGGAGATAAACTAGAGTGTTTCCAAGAACTGAACCATTCATAACCAAAGAGGAGGGTAAAGATTTTTTTTT
>NW_007753761.1:7801-8368 GCF_000696425.1 Galeopterus variegatus
TCTCTATATATGTATATACTTAGTTTGCAATCAGTTAACATTTACTGAATGAATAAGTGAATGAATATGAATATACAGAGCTGTCAATTTTGTGGATGATTTCAATATATTTTGGATTCAACTCTTTTATCAGTTATATTTTGCAAATATTTCTTCTACTCTGCAGTTTTTTACACTTTCTTAGAAATTACTTTTGAAGAGCAAAAGTTTGAAAAGCAAATAAAAAAATTTTTATAGTATCCAATTTATCAGGTTTTTCTTTTCTGGTTTGTGCTTTTTGTGTCCTAAGATATCTTTGCTTGACCTAAGGTCACAAAGATTTTATTCTATTTTTTTTTTCTAGAAATCTTCAAAATCCTGTATGCATTTTACACCTACAACTTATTTTGTTTCATGCTAAGCACATTTCGATTGCTCAGTAGTCAATCCCATGTGGCTAGTGGCTGCCATATTGAACATTTCAAGACTTGAGGTATATCAATATTATTGATCTTTTCAAAGAATCAGTTAGTGATTCTTTGATATTTCTCTACTGCTGTGTTTTCAACTTCACTAATTTCTGCTCTC
>NW_007753762.1:0-809 GCF_000696425.1 Galeopterus variegatus
GTTGACCTGGCTCCTCCCCCTACTTCTCCTTCCATTCAGAAATCCACTTCGCCTACGCCGCTGGAAATGATCAGCTCTACGATTCCCACATCACCCTCTCTGGCCACCAGATGGATCTTTCCCAAGATGTCTGAGTTGGATCGGGTAGCTCGGCCGCAAGCCGATTATCTTTCTCAACCGAACCAAGTCGCGATCGCCTCCTTGGTCCTAGCTCCGCCCCCTAAGTCTCCTTCCAGTCTGTCATCCAAGTCCCGAACGCCACAGGGAAGGATCAGCTCTACTATTCCCACATCACCCTTTCTGGCAGCCTGATGGATCTTTCCCAGATATCTGAGTCGGATCTGGTAGCTCGGCGGAATCAAACTCTCTTTCCGAACCCAACCGCGTCTGCGCTGGCCTCCTTGGCCCCTGATCCGCCCCCTACTTCTTGATCCACTCTGTCATCCACAACCCCTACCCCACACGGATAGATCATCTGTGCACTTTCCACATCACCCTTTCTGGCATCCTGATGGATCTTTCCCAAGTTGTCTGATTCGGATCTCATAGCAGGGAGGAAAGCCGATTCTCTTTCTAAACCAAACCGCGTCCACGTTCGCCTCCTGCAGCCTGGTGGATGTGCCCGAGAGTGACTTTCTCTTCTGCCCTCAAAAGTCAAAAAGCTTCTTCATTGGAAGACAGCAGCTTCAGAGGCCCGTCCCCTCACATGCCCCCTTGGCCCCTAACCACTTCTGAAGCCGGTATGATTGAATATTACTCGATACGATTTTGGAAATCCAACCTCTCTGCCACAACAGCACCACTCAAAA
>NW_007753762.1:5696-6562 GCF_000696425.1 Galeopterus variegatus
AGCCTCTGCCCTCACTGATTACCTGGTCCAGTTGGGAGATAATTGGGGAGTTTCCATCACCTGTCAGTGTTTTTCAGGTGATCCCAATGTGGGCAGGCCCAGTCGTGACTTCAGAGGCTCTGGGTACCTCCAGGGCCTCTGCTGCTACCCATCCTGTCTCTTTCCCAGAACTCTGGCCTGGCTCTTCCCAGCAACACCGCCTGGGCTCAGGCCGAAACGCAGGTGTGCCTCCAGCCAGTTACATGGGGACCAGTTTGCAGCCCTGTGGTGATGTAGGTCCTGGGGACAGAGGCATGGGTGCGGGTCTGTGAGGCTGGAAAGGGCCAGGAGCCTGGCCACAGCATGGTATGGGGGTCACAGAAGAACAGAAGGAGCATGAGCAGGACTCGCCCCAGCCACATTGCAAGTCATATTGCTCTCAGCCCTGGGGGTGGTGACTTCAGTCAGATCCCACCCCTGGGGGTAGCCCTGTCAAAGGCTGGGCACTAGCTCCTGGGAGCTTGTCCTGGCTCTGCTTCATCACAGAGGTCACTTGAGGAGGTGGGACCAGGCAGGGGGTATGGGACTCTGGCCACCCATCTAGTCAGTCTTGCTGCTCTGAGACCCCTGTGTTGATTCTGGGTCTGCTCTGAGGGTTGCCTGGTATTCTAGGGGGCCTGGGGCCCATGGCTTCCCATCACTGCTCACCCCATCCACGAGGAGTTATGGCCTGCCTCAGAGGCTTCTCTTTCTTGGGGCCGCAGATGGTGCTGGAGATGGGGGCCTAGAGACCAGGATGAAGGGCAGCCTGCATGCTGACCCTCCTTGGGAAGGGGCTCAATGCAGCCTTTCCCTCTGCAGGCTCCTGCACACCTGCAGACATGTTC
>NW_007753762.1:7472-8368 GCF_000696425.1 Galeopterus variegatus
CGTGGGGAACTAAGTTTGGCGTTGTGTATGTACATGCTTGTCTGCTGCTACTGGGAGCCTCTGCTAGGACCTTGTCCCACAGGTTCGGTAAACATGTGCATGCCTGATCCTGCAGTGCCCCCTGGTGTTCACACCCTCACACTGCTCACACGGCCCTTCCTGTGGCCCTGCCACATGGAGGCTCCCTGGGTCCAAGGGTTCCCTGCAGGGCCACACCCCTCTGAGTCTGTAGCTTGTTCCCCTCAGTTCTGTGTGGCTGCTGTGTCTTCTGGGCAGGACATTAGTTGGCTGAGGACACCTGGTACGGGGGAGGGGCTTTCAGACAGTGAGCCTCAGGGACAGTGGCCCAGGCAAGCAAGAATAGAGAGGCCTACATCCTCACTGATCCTGGAGGAGGTGCCAGCAATTCATCTCCCTTCCGGTGTGGAGGACGCCGTATGTGGAGAGAGGGCTGGTGGTAGGATAGGGCCCGAGGCCTCACTAGCGGGCTTGCCCACGCTCTCCAGGGAATGCTGGCCACGGTGACACTGAAGCTGGTGATGTCCCCCACTCAGTTGTGGCGCACCCTCAGGCCTGGAGAAAGAAGCCTCGCTGCACATCCAGTGTGGCCCAAACTGGACCCTTGATTCCCAGACCACTCCTGCTTGCCTTCAGCCTGCCCCTGAGGAGTCTTCCTTCCCCCACTTTTGTGTCTGTCAGTCACCAGGCCTGTCTGTCGACTAAATCTACAGCCCACCGGTGACCCCCATATACCTGGAAGCTGGTGCCAGCCCCCTCTCTGTTCTCCCTGCCCCACCCTCACCACCCCCAATCACCGTGTCTCCCTGCCCCACCGTCACCACCCCCAATCACCTTCCTCTACACCACAAATCTGTTCATGGTGCCCCTGGTTAGAA
>NW_007753763.1:0-1534 GCF_000696425.1 Galeopterus variegatus
GACTAAACCTGGGTCACATGTTCCCCCAAACCAGTCACTAGAAAGGTAAATGAGATTGCCACTATTGGCATAGACCAGTTATAATCCATTCCACGGTGCTAGAGAGCACATTGCTTCCCAACATCTGAGAAAAATCAGGGCTCTGTTGGGAGGAAGGAGGACACCTGACTGTCAGGGAATGCACCAGCAACTGACCTGCTAACTGTGGATTACAGCAGCACGGCCAAGTGTCTCGTAAGTAAATGAGTATGTACTTGCAAGAAGACATAGGAAAGCTCAATACGTGATTCAGAGCCCTCATACTGGAATTTTGGGCAAGTCTGAAAGTTTGACTTTCCATTGGAGGCTGTGATTCCTACACAACCCATTCGTGATATCAAGGCTTCACTCTCCCAGGGACGCAGCTCAGGATGCCCTGAGATCAAGAGTTCTCTGGAGACACCAGCGGAAGCAGGTTCTCTCCACCTCTCAGTCGCCTTTATCTTACAGTGGGCAACGCTAAGGAAAGTCAAAGGGACCGTGCAGTTTACAGGTGAGGAAAGTGAGGCCCAGTGAGGGAAGATGGTCTGCCCAGCTCTCCGAAAAGGTGGCAGGATGGGGACCCGAACACATGTACCTTAGCTCAAGGAATTTCAATGATGCTTCAGTGTTTCCAGTAAACGTCACAAGGACATTTAGCATGTCCTTGTGTTGGCATGAACTTGAGGCTCATTCACAAGGAGATGCAATGGATAAACGATGGCAGAATCTATAGGCTGTGGCTGGATGTCGCTGATTAAGGGATAAAAGTCTTTTTAACCTGAATTACCTGAGACATTCACCCACCTTTCCCTTTCTCAGTCCGTGCTGCTGTTCATGATGACTTGGGTTTGATTCACATTTGCATCTAAGCTTGCTGTTTGTTTTCTTCTACCCATACGAATGAGGGTGAACTGGGAACCTTCGAGTACCTGCTTCCACCCTCTGGTTCCAAGATGTTAATTTGATGACACAGGATCCTTAGTACTTCACCATCGCAAAGACTCGGTTTCATACGTGAATGAGTCAATGTCAGGTGGGGGATGCCATGCTTCCTGACACATCTTAAATGGTTTCTTATTTCACATTGATACAGATCAGGGACCGTGGATCATGCTGACAAGCTCATACATTACCTGCTACTCAGCAACAACACCAAGGTCCTGTTTCCTTAACTGGGTAGCGATGATGATTGCCGAGGATGTCCACGAACTTGAAATTGTGCTGTTTACCTGCCAGGGACCTTGACCTTGAACTTCCTTCCCCACACAGTAGTGCAGATGGCATGCACAGTGTGCATATGGTGAGGGACACAAACTAGAGCAATTAAAGTGAGTTGGAAGAGAGGGAAGGACGCATCACTAACTGCAGCGTCATCACAGGGCTTCCCAGAAGCTAAAAGAGACACTGTCAACAGCGAGACCCCAGAAGTGACAAGACAGAAGTGGCTGCATTGGAGAGAGAGGTCACTACCATGGGCAATTTGCAGGCTCCATGACTCTGTAGGGGAGAGAAA
>NW_007753763.1:2226-8367 GCF_000696425.1 Galeopterus variegatus
ATAAAAATCTTTTTAACCTGAATTACCTGAGACATTCACCCACCTTTCCCTTTCTCAGTCTATGGTACTGTTCATGATAACTTGGGTATGATTCACATTTACATCTAAGCTTGCTGTTTGTTTTCTTCTACCCATAGGAATGAGGGTGAACTGGGAACCTTTGAGAACCTGTTTCCACTCTCTGGTTCCACAATGTTAATTTGATGTTAATTTAATACTTCACCATCGCAAAGACTCGGTTTCATACGTGAATGAGTCAATGTCAGGTGGGGGATGCCATGCTTCCTGACACATCTTAAATGGTTTCTTATTTCACATTGATACAGATCAGGGACCGTGGATCATGCTGACAAGCTCATACATTACCTGCTACTCAGCAACAACACCAAGGTCCTGTTTCCTTAACTGGGTAGCGATGATGATTGCCGAGGATGTCCACGAACTTGAAATTGTGCTGTTTACCTGCCAGGGACCTTGACCTTGAACTTCCTTCCCCACACAGTAGTGCAGATGGCATGCACGGTGTGCATGTGGTGAGGGGCCCAAACTAGAGCAATTAAAGTGAGTTGGAAGAGAGGGAAGGATGCATAACTAACTGCAGCATCATCACAGGGCTTCCCAGAAGCTAAAAGAGACACTGTGTCAACAGTGAGACCCCAGAAGTGACAAGACAGAAGTGGCTGCATTGGAGCCAGAGGTCATTACCATGGGCAATTTGACTCTGTGGGGGAGAGAAACTCGCTCTGACATGCAACCATATGTGAGTGGGCATTTCATATTTTTCAGGAGCCATAACTTTCAGATGATGACTTCAGGGATCCTTTAAGGAGGATAATTGATTGCCTGACAGAGAGCTGTAGCGTCCTTCTCCTCCCCACATGGAAGAGGGGAAAACAGCAACGATCAGCTCTTTTGAGCAGAAAAGGAGCATTTTTCAGAGAAAACATTGCAGAGTTTATAACAATGGGAGCCCAAGGAATCACAAATACATCTCGCCTTATTGACAAATAAGATTTAATTAAGAGAATCTTCATGCATGAAAACCAAGTCTTGCCTGCGTCTCGTGCAGGGAGAAGTGCCAGGCTGAGGCATGAGAGTCTCCTTGAAATGCAGCCATGTGTCAGTCCCTTAATTATTCATGAGTGTCCTTGTCACTGAATATCACCGCTTCACCTATTTTTACTTAAATCTTTATTTTTTTAGTCCAAATGCTCCTCCTATTACTTTATGGAATGGTTAACTCATCCCACAATAAGCACAGATGAAGCAGAGAGGCTTGTGCTGATCCCCTCGGGGAGTTTTAATAATTTCAACACTTGGCAGGGACGTAACCCGTGGGCCTGAAGTTATTCGCAGGGAGATGCGTGAGTGTTTCCCGGTTCCCCACGCAAACCTGCAGCCCCCATGGAATCCGAACTTCCAGTGGCTGCTGCTGCTTGCTGGTGACACCCTCAAGCCAGGCACCTTCGTTCTGACCCCATGGCCGGTCCCTCCATAGCCCAGTGTCTCCGAGTGTGTCCTGAGGCTTCTCCTTGAAGGTCTGCAGCAGGTTCAGTCCTGGGAATGAGATGGCATTGCTGATATGACCCTCAGACCCCTGCTGCCCACGTCGGAGCTCCTGAAGGAGCGTTTCCTCAGTCTTCTCTGATTTTCTCCTGCAATGTGACCCTCCAGGTTCTTATCTATGAAACAGGCCCTGGTGTGAATGAGCGGGAAAGAACAGCCCTGGACAAGGAGACCGTCCCACTGAGAATGTCCAAAGAGGCAAATCTGACCCCATCACACTCCAGCTGCAACCCCCCAGAGGCTGCCCCAGCCCTCAGGATGGCGTCAAAACCCCCCACCAGATCCCTAACTCTCTCCAGTCCCACCTCCCCCCACTCACCACTGTGTACACTCGGTCACGGCCACACTGGCCCCTCCTCTGGCCTTGGACATACCAGGCTCCCCAGCACCACAGTACCTTTGCACATGCTGTTCCCTCTCCTGAATGTTTCCCCACCCTCACCCTGACCCTCACCTAGTTACCTCCAGTAGCCTAGTCACCTGTCAGGTTTCAGATGAAATGTCACCCCTCTGAGGGATTCTTCTGCATCTCTCATCCCCCCATGCCCTGGCCCAGGGCCTGAATCAGGCCCCCTGAAGCCCCTCATTACACCACAGTGCCTTTTCTCCCCAGCTATGACCACACGTAATGAAAAGAGGTGTTTGTTGTCTGAGGACAATTATAGAAATAAAAAGCCCATTTGATGTAAATCTAATTAAATTGGGTACCAATGTCTCACAACAAATGCTTTCTGATTTTTATAATAAACGTTAGACTTACTTTAGATCAGAAACTGTTCTCAGTATTCTACGTGGATTATATCATTTACTCCTCCATAATATAGATACTGTCATTGTCATCCCCATTTTGCAGATGAGGACAGGCAGGCATAGAAAGGTTGCACGTGCAGAAATTGGCACCATCAGGACTGGGTCCCAGGTCACCTGGCACCGGGCCCTGCTCTTAACCACTGTACTCGCCCCCTCTTCTGAGCAAAAGGCTTAATCAGGGATTTATCAAAAAGATGAAATTAAGCTTGGTAAAAATAAGTTTTTATCTCCTATCCAACAACATTCAGGTTGCAGTGGCAAATGTGCCCAAATTCTTAGAGTAATCAAAGAATAAATCAAGTACTATTTTCCAATAAAATCATAGCCGTACAATAATATATCCTTCCCACCAAGTCTGAATTTTGCAGCCTGACCAGAAGAGAGTTATTTTCAAAAAGGCTTGGGGGTTGCAGAGGCTTCCCCGAGGCCTCTCTGCATCCTGTCCTGGTCCTCGTTCATTTCTGAAGGTTCCATCTCATGCTCAGCCCTGCTGGCTTCTCTTCTTCAGTGTTAATTGGTCTAAATCTGCCAGATCCTCATTGTCAGACTTTGTGGGTGCCTCGAATGATGCTCCTGCTGTGCGACAGGATGCACAATCTCACCACACCCCATGTGCACCCCACCCCACATCTGCTGTGAGAGCCCTAGGAGGGGCCAGCCTGGTCACCCACACCCAGGGAGTAAGGAAGGTCAGCTCTGAGAACCAATTGTAAAATGTTCAGGAATTTTTCTACCTGGTTGTCAAACCTTTGGTAGCTTGAAATCAGCTATGGTGGGAGTATTTACCCCAAGGAAACTGGCAATTGTTACAAGTCAGGGCTGTTGGGTTTTTGGTTTTGGCTCTGCAGTTGCCCCCACCCCCACCCCCACAGCCCTGACTTCTGCGAGGAGACACTTGTTATCAAATGTGGACACCCTCCCAGTGGTTCCAATGTCCAGACCCCAGCTGTCCCCTTTACCGGCTTCCCTAGAAGAGGATTTGAGCCTCAAAACTACTGTGCTGAGACCACTTCTGCTGCCCAGTGCTGTCCACTAACAGCCCCCCTGCCTTGGTTCTGTGACATGCATTCAGTTGGTCCACAGATATTTACTGAACACTTACTATGTCCAAGAACTGTCCTAGGAACTAGAACAATTTTCTTGGGAGCAATTGGACACCATGTAATTCAGTGATCTCAGACCTATGACTCTAGCTGCACTGGGTTAAATGTGTCCCCTGAAAGTGCATGTATTGAAACTTGACCCCCATCATAACAGTGTTAAGAGGGTGGGAAATGCAATTACAATATTTGATAGGTGGGGCTTTTAAAAGGTGGTTGGATCTTGAGGACCGTGCCCTTGTGAATGGATTGATCCACTTATGGAGTAGTGGGCATGGTTCTGATGGCTTTATAAGGAGAGCTAGTGAGAGGCTAGCTCTCTCCTGCTCAGCCCATTCTCACCATGTGACACCCTGTGAGTTCCCACCCAGGAGAAGACTCTCTCTAGATGCACCCTCTTGACTGTGGACTTCCCAGCCACCAAAACTGTAAGACATAAATTCTATTTCTTTATAAATTGCCCAGTTTCAGGTATTCCATTACAAGCAATAGAAAACTAATACACTAGCTGAATGCGCTGATCAGAACAGGAAAAGGTATGACAGTTTGTAGCAAAATAGGCTTCTCCTCTGCCAGACAGGCACACATGAAAAGAGGAGGACAGTGACCAATCAGTACTTCACTCAAATCCAAGCAACACAGCCCAATCCACATGGCGTCCTCACTGTGCCAAGAAACGGGGTATGGTGGGGTTTCTCCTGTCACTTGCCCCTCCAGCTGTGGGCACCTAGGTCCCAAGTTCCACCTAGTCACACCTCTGTGAGCAGAGAGTGGCCAGACCCTCTCCCCCGTTCACCCCCTCCCTCTCTTCTCCAGCCCCCCACCCCACCCACTCCCTGGACTGTCCGCCCCACCCCAGGCCCTGCCTCTTCTGGTCCCCCCTGAGACCTGATGATCAGTCATTCCTGCCCAGTCCCAGACTACTGATGGGCGGAGGGAAAACAGGAGCCCCTCAGGATGACCTTATCTCAGAAAAGAACGTCTAAAACACAGTCAGACCCATCACCTTGTGAGGCTTCAACTGCCAGCAAATCTGCTCGACCCACTCTGTCCACTTTGTGCAAACTGCATCTGGCTCCTTCCCAGCCTGCGCCTGCCTGAGTCTCAGTAGATGCCAGACCCCAGGAGACGTGGACAGAGGGGATCAGATCGGTTTCTCCTGGGTGACTGCTTGATTAACATCCTCCTCTGTTTCACCGGCAGACTTGGCCTGAACAGTATTTCTCTGAACAAATGATGGGCACTTTGGTTTGGGGAGGGGCCGTTGACTTTCTGACCTTGTGCTGAGAACCATTTCAGATGCTTTCAATAATCAAGAAATCTTTCATTTTAATTCATTCATCAAAGGTATTTTTTCTTTCTGAGATGTTGATTTAGTTCCTATTTTAGTTTCTTCTTCCACGTGGGAAGTAAATAGCAACTTGCCTGAATGTGGAATGTAGTTAGTGGAGCTGCGTTAATTAGCTAATTTGCTTATGACTCTACTGGAGCATATTCAGAGAGTGTCCTCACTGAATGCCGTTTAAGTTAACAAAAGTGTCCTTTCTTCCACAGCTGCAGATGTCCTGGATGGGTGGTGGCTGGGGGAGGGGGACTATATTCCCTCCCATCCACCCTAATTTCCATACTCCAGCCACTAGCTATCTCCTAATACAGTAGAAGGCCAAACTTGCATGTATCACAAGATTCTTCCTCAGGGAATTTTCAAGTTGAGGAGGAAGCCCCTTAGTTTCAAAGCCCATGGAGCTTTGAACCCTGTGGAGGTCTAATCAGAGATCGGGAGGCTTCACCCAGACCAGACCCACTGCCCACTCAGGACTGACCCCAGCCCTCCATGTCCCCCAGGGGCCTCCTGTCCTCCTGTCCTCACCCTGGCAGGACCCTGGGCAAGGATGGGGCTCCCTAATGAGGAAGGGTCCTTCTGGAGTGATGTCAATTGGTGTATCAAGCAAAAGGGGACATCGCCTGCTTTCCAAGAGCCATCCTCTGGGCTGAGGTTCAGCTTAGATGAGAGGGCCAGGGCATCCTTGCTGAGGTTTTAGCCCAAAGGACACAACCCCTCCTCCTTAAAAAAAAAAAAAAAAGAAAGAAAGAAAGAAAGGCTTCCTTGTAAAAACAAATAAATTCTGGTTGAGATTTTTTTAAATCTCTATGTTGACGTAGCTTTTAGTCAATCTCTCCTAATGGCTAATTAGTTTAATTATGTTTCTTGACTGGGCATTATTATCTGAGATGACCAGTGTTTATTTTATGGCCAAGTTATACTGTAACTTCTCTAAGCCCTAATTTTCTTGCCTTTTAAAAAGGTTGTCATTGGAAGTCAATGAATAATGAAGCAAGTACCTAACACAGTGCCTGGTTTAGACATGCCAATCCACAAATTCCCTCCCTCCTTCCACCCTTCCTTCTTTATTTCTTTCCCTCCTTCCCTCTCTCCCTCCCTCTTTACCTTATTATCCACTTTCTGAATGACAGACTGGCAATTTTTCTCAAAGCTGTCTAGATTTATCCTTTAGTTGGGAAAAAAAAAACAAGAAACCGTGTCTGATTCCATGTGGCACACAGAGGCAGCAGCGATAGGAGATATTTTTACAGGGCAGCCACAGGGCCAAAGGCTTGCCCCTGACCACAATACCTGTTCCCTGTCTGATTTATTTGATTTTAT
>NW_007753764.1:0-263 GCF_000696425.1 Galeopterus variegatus
GGCTATCAAGGGAGAAAGACAAAGGGAAGGTGTGTTAGTCTGCTCAGGCTGCCATAACAAAGTACCATAGATTGGTGGCTTAACCAGCAGAAATTCATTTTCTCACAGTTCTGCAGGCTGGAAGTCCGAGATCAAGGTATTGACAGGGTTGATATCTTCTGAGGCCTCTCTCCTTGGTTTGTAGGTGGCTGCCTTCTCCCTATGTCTTCACATGGTCTTCTGTCTATTAGTGTCTCTGTCCTAATTTTCTCTTACAAAGTCAC
>NW_007753764.1:5314-6047 GCF_000696425.1 Galeopterus variegatus
TCATGATAGTCCACCTTGGTATATTCTCTCTCTAAATACAGTGTAATCTTGAACCATAGGACCGGAGTCAGACCTAATGCCCACCTGTGCCTATGGAGAGTGTAGAAATTAAACTACAGTGTTTGTGGCTCCCAGCACTCACAAAGGACATCAGTCAGCTCTCCTATGTGAACTTTTCCAGTGAAGGTAAAAGCAATTACCTGTGAATCAAGTCTTGAGGTAACTGGGAGTCCTTTTGTTTTTGATAATCTCTTGCTCTGTATTCACTTCTGTAGTGTGCAGGGCACTTTGTCCCCAAATCTTTTTTTTGGAAGAGAGGAAACTGAGGTTGGTCAAATCATCTGAGTCAGCCCTGAGAATTGAGGCAAAACAAATGAGGACATGATTTATGGGAACAGCATCTCAAAGGTGCTGTCTGCAGCGCAACTTCTAGTAAGCACGAGCATTTAGGAAAGGTCCTATACTGTGGAGGTCAGAGGGCGTGGGGGAGGCAGTGGTCTCCTGTTATGGAGTAGGGGCCTCCGGGTATTTGTGAGATCTTCTTCTTTGTCACTTTCTTTGGATTTAGAGATTACCCTGACTGGGGGTAAGGAAATGAATGACAGTGAGGTCCATAAGAGGGGTAGGAGAGAGTGTTCTTGTGACCTTTCTAGATTCTTCCCTGGAAATCTTGGCTATCAAGGGAGAAAGACAAAGGGAAGGTGTGTTAGTCTGCTCAGGCTGCCATAACAAA
>NW_007753764.1:7309-8367 GCF_000696425.1 Galeopterus variegatus
TGAGTAATTACTTGGGACAGAGAACTGAGTGGTTTCTCATTCTGGTGGTTCCTGATTAGGATAATTTGAGGTAATTTTTATTAACATCCTAGTTTCAGTCTGTTGGGGATCAGCTTCCACAACCCATGGGAGTATCTCCAGTATTAGAGGCAATAGATTGTTTACCTATATACTAAAAAGAACAATCTTAACAGTATTCATTTCATCTTTATCTAAAACAAAAACAAAACCAAAAACTCTTGCTCTACAAGTTAGTCTTTAAAAATATACAGGAGGAAATCAAGTCTCAATTCTCTATAATTTTCTAAAACAGCTTTTGTTGTTTAAATGACACATTCCCGGCTAGCAGAACAGAGAAGCAGTGGATGAATCTCAACTCAGCCAAGCGCTAGCAATGTGGAATGACAGCAGACCCCCCAGCTGGGAAGTCAGGCTGAACAAACAGGCCTGAATCTTTTATAACTGTTGAGTTTGCTTTCAGTTCCCTTGCCAGTGTGCAAAATGGTTGTTTTTTGTCTACTTCCCACGGACACCTTTCAGTGACTCACACTGGGCCACTTCCGTGAATTCAGGTGTGCGGTGGCCTCCCCCCTTCGTGGCATTTGCTCTTCTGTACACTCTGAAGGTGAAAACCGGAGTGCGTTGGAGCTTCTCTTTCTTTTTCAACTATTAAATTTTCTTGCTACGGAGATGTGTTCTTCTGAGGACCACTGTTTGCACACAGAAGGTTGGTTACCTTATTTATATGCCCTGGAAATGAACAGCTTTTGGATGGCAAGCTGGTTAGGGGAAGACGTGCCTTTCTATTTGATTTTGTTCGGGGTATTTTATCTGCAGAGAGAGAAACCAGCAATTCATAGTTTGAAACTGCAATTTCTGGCTTCTTGACATCAGCTGTTTCGATAGACACTCATTATCACTGGGCTAAGCTTTAGGCATCATGATATTAAGAGTTACCATGCACATTGGCCACATAGTGAGAGGTACTCTAATCTCACTTCAGCTTTAAATATGAAGAACATTAACTAAGATTGGGGGGGGGGGGGTTACCAAACCCT
>NW_007753765.1:0-474 GCF_000696425.1 Galeopterus variegatus
ATCTTCCTCACTCTAATGGATCTAAACTTCAAACACCCAGTCCTGGAGGATGAGACATGCATATCTCACATGTGTACAGATCACACATGTGAAGCAGTGACTACCCAGAGCTCACCCTCTCACCCCATTCTCCTTCCTTGTCTTTCCTCTGCCCTTATCAGGGGTCCAGAGCATCGGCAGCCCCAGGAGCTGAGCAGGGAATTTCATTTTGAGATGTTGAACTGAGGCATTCTTATAAGTCAATGCCAGTTTAGAGTTCAGCTTTTATCTCAGACTTGCAGGGGAAGGTCCTTATTAGGGGACAATATGCAAATCTCTTGGTGGGTGTAACAGTGTGGAAAAGCCAAAGGGAGAGGGGGGCCTCCCCTGTGAGCAAAGTGACATGAAGTGTCCTCTGTGTCAGGAGAGAAACGAGGAGATAAATTCCATAATGCCTGAGAGGGAAAAGTGATAAATGTTTCCTTCTGTTTCCTC
>NW_007753765.1:782-2090 GCF_000696425.1 Galeopterus variegatus
AGAGATTTCAAATTGTTTTGCAGTTTCTCAACATATTTTACACTTTTCTTTAATAAGTTGTGTTTTCATAAAACTTGGTTATTCTTATTTATTTTTGTTGTGCTGACATAAAAGTCTAGATTTTTTTTTTCTTTTTTCTTTTAGTTTTTGTTATAGAGGTAAATCACATAGAGAAAATGGCACATGTCTCAAACTCGCAACTGAATAAAGTTGTATGTATAGTCAGTATCCAGATGCAACTATCGAGTGTTTCAAATTCACCAGATGCTGTTTTCATGCACCTTCAAGTCAGTCACTTCTCCCCCTATCCTACCAAGGTAACTGTCATTCTGACATCTATTATAATAGGTTGAGAATTTCTCAGCTTATTTTTATATAAATTGATGTAAGAATTCTTTGTTTTTCTATTAGTATTTTTCCTATCTCCTTTCTTGTTCTGTACAATTTTTGATGTCTTTGTTCCTTCTTGTGGACTCACCGTGCTGTCTGCTGTCGTTTTCTGTGATTCTGAAGAATTTCTTCTAGTGTATATCTGCTATGAATGAATTCATTTTGTATGTCTAGGATCATTTTTACTATTTTATTTGTGACATATATTTTCACTGGAAAAAATTCTCAGTTGATTTTTTTTTCTTTCAGCATTTAAATATGCCATCCATCTGCCTTCTATCCTCCACTGGCCATTTAATAAAGCTCGCCAATGTCTTTATTATTATTCCCTTGTATGTATTGGGTCAGTTTTTTCTTGATGTATTCAAAATGTTCTCTATTTCTTCTAACATTTTAGCTATAATGAGTTTGCTTATGAATCACATATTGTTTACCTACAGTGGTTTCACTGAGTCTCTTTCATCTATAGAGTAATAAGTTTCATTACTGTTGAAAAGTTTTTGAATTTGTTTCTTCCAATATATTTTTTGGCCATATTCTCTCTTCTTTGTTAAACATCTATTGGTCTTCTTCACTTTGAGATATGCATGTCCAAGGTCTTGAATGTTTTTACTTAATTTATTCTCCTTTCTTTAGATTAGGTCATTTCCACTGATCTCTTTTGAAGGTTTCTGATTAGTCTGCCAACTTCACCTGCTGTTGGACATATGTACTGAATTTTGCAATCGTGTTATTTTACTTTTCAGTTCTAGAATTCCTATTTACTCCTTTGTCATAGTTCCCACTTATCTTTTTTTTTTTTTGTCTTTTTTCCGTGTCCGGCTACGGATCGCAACCCTCAGTGTTGCCCCCGTACCGGACCGGGGACCGGCGACGGGATCGCAAGCCTCGGCGTTGCTCCCGCGCCTCGCTCAGCCA
>NW_007753765.1:2264-4617 GCF_000696425.1 Galeopterus variegatus
TATTCTCTCTTCTTTGTTAAACATCTATTGGTCTTCTTCACTTTGAGATATGCATGTCCAAGGTCTTGCATGTCTTTACTTAATTTATTCTCCTTTCTTTAGATTAGGTCATTTGCACTGATCTCTTTTCAAGGTCTCTGATTAGTCTGCCAACTTCACCTGCTGTTGGACATAAATGCTGAATTTTGCAATTGTGTTATTGTACTTTTCAGTTCTAGAATTCCTATTTACTCCTTTTTCATAGTTTCCACTTATGGTTTGAGAGTTATTTTTTGTTGAGTCATTGTCCTCACATTTTCCTTTCTACATCTTTGACAATAGTTTAAAAATAATGATTTGAATATCTGTGCAATTACAAATTTGAAGTCTTTTCTGAAGCCAATATTTAAGACCTAGCAGAGTCAGCTTCCACTGACTGTATTTTGGTACTGATAGTCGTGGTGTTTTTGTTCCTTTAATGTTGGTCGCCCTTTCCTGTTTGTTTTCAACTTTTTTTTCATTGAAAACTGTACATCTTAGATAACATACTCTTATAACTCTCTCTGGATTCTGTTTTATTTTTTCTGAGTATTGTTGAATTTCTTTTTAGTTATCTGTCTAGTCACATACTGAAGGATGTATTCCCAACATGGTGTTTAATTACTGACATCTCTGCTTTTTTATTATCTCTTTTATTTTTTAGCTTGGATTTCTAGGAGCTACTCAACTATTTGCATAACTTAGCAGTCACAAATTATTTGGGAAAAAGTTTTGCTCAGATATCTAGCACTCATATGTTCTGACAATTTACCCACAAGTGGCAAGAGGCATGTACACAAAGTGCAGCTATTTCTTCCCTGCCTCTGTTTTACTCTTGAGTGGGACATCTTCAGTCTCTGCGACTCATATCTGCAGCTTTTACATCACCAGGACTGTGTGGAGAAGTTATCTCGGCAATTCTATGACTCCATATTGTCCGGGAATCCACTATGAACTTTGAGCTGGTCTACCACTTGCCCCAGCCAGGGCCATCACTTTGGACTAACAAAGCTGTCAAATTTTTCTGTTGATTCCACACAGAATTTACCACATTTAGCTGGAAACACTGAAGGATCTTGCTCCATTCCCCACTGTCACTCAAGTCCACCCCCATTGGCAGCAAGTTTCTGGTGTTTGCTGCCATCCTCAGAAAAACTACAGTTCTGGAGTTCCTGTTGACTGATCTGGGGTTGAAGGGAGCAGTACCTGGCAAAAGACGAGGGACTTCCCATAACTACCTAAAGCTCCGTTACTTTTTATTAAGAAAATACAATTCTTAGTTTTTTATGCTTTCGTCAGTTTCCAGAGTGCTAACATTTTTTTTTTCCAGCTATATATGCATATTTTTATTTTCAGGTTGTTGTTTAATTTTGAAAAAAGGATTTAATAAACTGTTTGTGACACTATAAATGGAGATGCCTTCAAAACTAAATTGAAATAAACATAGCCACACTGAAAATGAATGGGAATATGGACTAACACAAGCAATGATGAAATCAAGAATTTGGACCCTACACCCTCAGTTTAAAGAGAAACCGAGTTCTTAACAAATATTGAACTCTAATTCCTAGACTTCGTATTCTCAGAAGAATGCACTATGAATTTTTAAAATACCTCATGTGTACAATAGAACTAAGCAAATAAGTGAATATTCTCTGCATCATGGGGACCTGGATTGTTACTCACAGTGATAAGAATTACAAATAGGAAAAGGTAGAAAATATCATAAAAACTTGGGGAATTGTTTAAAAAGAACCCATGAGCTTACTTCATTTTTTATCTTCATTACATACTTAATATGTTTTTGAAATACTTTAAACGTTAAAAAATTCAAGTTAGAATATTCCCATATAGTCTTCTTCCATATTACTTCCATATTCCACATTACTCTGATGTTAATTAACATCATGCATAGCCATTGTGTAAGCATGAAAACCAGAAAATTAATGTTGATACAATACTATCAGTTAAATAATTTACAATCCTTTTTGAATTTTACTGATTTTTCCGTTTATGCCCTTTTTATTTCCAAGATAAAATTTAAAATTCCATACTGCTATAGTTGTTAAGTTCTCAATAACCTCTAATTTGTTACAGTATTTTTGTAGTTTGGTGTAAATTTTTGACCTTGAAACTTTTGAAGAATACAGGCAGGTTTATGGAGAATGCCCCTATAATTGGCTCTGTCTGAAGTTTTCTATTGATATGATTCATGTATTTTATTTTTGATAAGAATATTACAGATGAGATGTAGTCTCAATGTGTATCAGAAGTTACATAATGATAGTATGTCTTATTATTGGTGATGAAAAATGCATATGATCCATGACAACGG
>NW_007753765.1:5493-6584 GCF_000696425.1 Galeopterus variegatus
TATTTCTAGAAATATGTACTTTTCCATCTTTTCTATTCCTGATCTTACTAATTAATGGAATTGTGTATTTTGATTGTTGTGAAAGGCAAAAATATTGGGAGATAGAAAGTCCGGGGTTCAGAGAGAGAGGATATCAGAGAAAGGCCACCCAAACTTTTCCAGATACAGTTAGTCTGACTTGAGATTTTGGAAAGAAAAGACTTGGGGGAAAGAGTCTGAAGAAATCACACATGATTTTGAAAAAAACAAATACTCACAACTTGGAATCTCTTGCTGGAGTAAAATGGTTTTACAAAAAAGTGAAATGACAGTTCAATTTATCAAATCACTCTCATACATACACATTCACTTTCCTCCTTTTAGTCCTGTACTTCTGAAGTCACAGAAGGGCTTGAGCTTGAAGAAATTTGTTTCCAGAAGAATCCAATATGAAAGAACACAAACTTGCAACATCTTTAGGTAGAAGTATCAGACATGGGGAAAACCCGGGATTAGGGGCAGCCAGGGAGAGAAAGCCTGACCTGGGTTGAGTGGACCACAGGACTCCATGGAGATGACTCACAAGGCAGGAAGTTCACAGTCAGATTTAGTTNATGTTGATACAATACTATCAGTTAAATAATTTACAATCCTTTTTGAATTTTACTGATTTTTCCGTTTATGCCCTTTTTATTTCCAAGATAAAATTTAAAATTCCATACTGCTATAGTTGTTAAGTTCTCAATAACCTCTAATTTGTTACAGTATTTTTGTAGTTTGGTGTAAATTTTTGACCTTGAAACTTTTGAAGAATACAGGTCAGATTTATGGAGAATGCCCCTCTAATTGGTTCTGTCTGATGTTTTTTGTTGATATGATTCATGCATTTCATTTTTGATAAGAATATTACAGAAGAGATGTAGTCTCAATGTGTATCAGAAGTTATGTAATGACAGTATGTCTTATTATTGGTGATGAAAAGTGAAAATGATCCATGACAACTGCTTCTGTCACTCTTCTTAGTGGTCATATGCTGACTTTGCTACTTGCTTTTAGATGGCAAATATTTCTATGATGACCATTTACCACTGGATTGTCAGTACCTTAAAAAA
>NW_007753765.1:8147-8367 GCF_000696425.1 Galeopterus variegatus
AATTATTTCTGGATGAAAAAGGTAAGCACCAAAATAGAATAAAGAAGTAGTACTAATAATATACTACTACTACTAATAATAATAACAGCAGCAACAACAACAATACACCAATATTTCTGGACTCTTGGCCATTATTTTCAAAGTCTCATACAAAACCCATTCTGGGATCAAGTTGTGCATGTGCCCCCTCTTGTGGTCACATGTGGGGTAATAACCTGAG
>NW_007753766.1:0-6053 GCF_000696425.1 Galeopterus variegatus
GGATGGTTCTCACTCTGAGTGACCAGCAGCCAAGGGAAGAACTGTGCACACACACACAGACGGCACACACATTCACACGCAAACATGCTCCAATTCCATCTGGGAGTTAGTTATAAAGTACTAATAATGAAGCATTAAATTCAGTTGGCAAAAGTTAATAGAGTGGAGCTTCTAGTTTCCAGTTCCGCACGTAGAAGCTTGGAAGTTACCACTCCCTCTTAACTGGTAAAAATCTAAACAAATAGAAAAATCAATAGCTCTTTTTAGATCCCTAATAGAAGTAAGATCACAGGGTATAGTGGATTAAATCATGTACCCCAAAACTCATTTAAACTTAAATTGTGTCTCCCAAGTTTTAAGTATTAGAAACTTAGCCCCCACTGTGACTGTTAAGAGAGTGGGAAATCCTATTATGGCAGTTGAAAGATGGAGCCTTGAGGAGGTGATTGGATTGTAAGACTGTGGGGTAGAGAATGGATTGAAAATGGTGGTCAGGGGTGTGGTTCTAAGGGCTTTAAAGGAAAAGGCGAGTGTCTTTCTCTGCTCTGCTCTCTCTGCTTCCATCATCTTGCAAAGTGAGACCCCTGGGTCACTGTCACCACCACCAGATGGATGTTGACTTCCCAGCCTCAGGAACTGTGAACAAGAAATTATGTTTTTCTTTATAAATCACCCAGTTTCAGGTATTTTGTTATAAGAAACAGAATTGAGCTAATACACAGGACAAACCGTTCCCTTCAGAATTGGAGAGACAGACAGGCTGATACACAGAAACACAGGATACTGGAATGGAAACCCCCGTGGGAACAAGAGCAGGGGTAGGAAAACCTGAATTGTATGGATGAATTGCTGGAGACAAGGTGTGAGAGCAAGCTGTTCTTCACAGCAAAGCCTGCCCTCAGGAGAAACCATTTACCCGAGTCTAACCTGCTAGGGTTTTATCAGAGCCTATATGAAACTACCTTGGTGAATACATGTCTTTATACATTTGTCCAGAGGTACAACATAAGAGTGAACCCTAATGTAAACGATGGATGTTGGGTCACAATAATCACCCAGTGTGGGTTCGCCAATTGTAACAGATGTACTACCCTATTGGATGATATTGATAATGGGAAAAGCTATGCATGTGTGGGAACAGGGCATGTGTGGGATATCTCGGTACCTTCTCTCGATTTTGCCATGTACTTAAAACTGCTCTTAAAAAAATAAGTCTTTTTTTAAAAGGCAGATAAGGCATAAAGTAAAATTTCTGCAAAGGGAAATCTGTCTAACTCATTACCTAGTAATTAACCTTAAAAACATATCATGAAACAGGTTTTGATTTTCATTCTTTCCTTTGAGAGCTAGATTTATCAATAACCTTGAAGGAATCAGATTTAGTGACAACCTCATACAGCACTGATGTGTAGAATAAAATGTTATTTATTCATTTAAAATTAGAGCATTGCATCAGTACTTAATCATGACACTCCATTTCCCAGTAACAGAGTACATGGAAACCAATTGCAGTACAGTTTTATGGATAGGACAGTGGAACAGAAAAAGGACATAAGTAAAAAAATTGTTGAAATCCTAATGAAGCCCAAGTGGAGTTAATATACTAATGTTAATATCTAGGTTTTGATTAATGTACATTGATATGCACAATATTAAAATTGGGGGAATTAGCCCACAATCAGGCATGCTGCCACCACCACCACAGGACCCGCCCAGGGACCTGAGCCATGGAGCCGGGGGAGGACCCCTCCTCTAGCAACCAGTCAAGGAGCATGACAAAAATCACAATAGTAGTGAACAACCTGAACACCCCTTTCTCAGCATTGGACAGATCATCTAAGCAATAAATCAACAGAGTAAATGTTAATCTTTCAGAAGAAGAGAATGAATCTAGTGTTATTGGACATGGGAGGGTGGATGGAGAGGGGGATGGGGGAGACTGGATAAGGAGCATAAAGAATAAGTATGATCTGGGGCCGGCCTGGGTTCGCCAATTGTAACAGATGTACTACACTATTGGAGGATATTGATAATGGGGAAAGCTATGCATGTGTGGGAACAGGGCATGTGGGGGATATCTCTGTACCTTCTCTCAATTTTGCCATGTACTTAAAACTGCTCTTAAAAAGATAAGTCTTTTTTAAAAGGCAGATAAGGCATAAAGTAAAATTTCTGCAAAGGGAAATCTAACTCATTACATAGAAATTAACCTTAAAAACACATCATGAAACAGATTTTGATTTTCATTCTTCCCTTTGAGAGCAAGATTTATCAATAACCTTGAAGGAATCAGATTTGGTGACAAACTCATACAGCACTGATGTGTAGAATAAAATGTTATTTATTCATTTAAAATTAGAGTATTGCATCAGTACTTAAACATGACACTCCATTTCCCAGTAACAGAGTACATGGAAACCAATTGCAGTACAGTTTTATGGATAGGACAGTGGAACAGAAAAAGGACATAAGTAAAAAGATTGTTGAAATCCTAATGAAGCCCAAGTGGAGTTAATATACTAATGTTAATATCTAGGTTTTGATTAATGTACATTGATATGCACTATATTAAAATTGGGGGAATTAGGCCACAATCAGGCATGCCACCACCACCACCACAGGACCAGCTGGGGACCTGAGTCACGGAGCCGGGGGAGGACCCCTCCTCTAGCAACCAGTCAAGGAGCATGACAAAAATCACAATAGTAGTGGACAACCTGAACACCCCTTTCTCAGCATTGGACAGATCATCTAAGCAATAAATCAACAGAGTAAATGTTAATCTTTCAGAAGAAGAGAATGAATCTAGGGTTATTGGACGTGGGAGCAGGGAAGGAGAAGGGGATGGGGGAGATTGGATAAGGAGTATAAAGAATAAGTATGATCTGTAATAATGAATGTACTAATAATATTGATTTTATCAACCTACATTGTACGCAGGTGGTGGTAGTCCAGGTTGAACTCCAAAAATATGTATAATCAATTATGCTTCAATAAACAGAATAGATAAAGTGAGAAAAAATTGGGGTAACTGTGTCTTTTCAACTTTTGTAACATCCTTGAAAATTTGTACTCTATCTTTGCAACAATTATGTAAATCTAAAATTATTTCAAAATAAAAATTTATTTCAAAATAATTCGTGGAAAGATGCATTAGTAAAGGTGACTGAAGGTTAATAGGACCAAGGCACATCTGACCAAGGTGAGCTAAAATAATTCTCCCCTAAACTGGAGATTCAGTAGCTCACTGCTTTGGGGAGAGCTGTACACTACTTGCAAAATATGCTTCTTTGACACCTGAATTTCCTCAACTCTTAGGACCCTCTAGTCCAATCCCTCCTCTTTTACATCAGCGGCCTTCAAACAAGACATGTGTCCCCCTAGGTGTACACAAAGATTTTCCCAGGAGTTCAAGGGCATGAATTGCTTTAAGGGAATTAATTTCTAGGTCTTCATGATCTGCTTAAACTCTTTTCTAAAATGTATCCTCTCAGGAACTTCCAGTTATCCAGGTGGCTCTCTTCTACCCACCTCCCAGTTTGCAAACATCCTTCTCCACTTTAGCAAGAGAAAGCCATTCCTCTCAGCATCAGTCATCTTCCTATGAACCATGGGCATTCCCTTGGGATCCAAAACCACTGCAGCACCCACCAAAGGGAATTTTCATACCTCACACCAGGGTCAATGTTAAGAAAGTGAATGACTCCAGAGCCTGGACAGCAATTACTTTAGCATGTACTGGGGTGTCCACTGTTTTCCATTCAACAAAACTACAGAAAGGGCTAATTGAATAATCAGCCATGTTATTCAAAAATGCAATAATAAAATGTCAAAACCGAATCATTGATGGAGATCCCACTGTTTAATTTCTTGTGTTCCTACCTTGCTTTCCATGTCTTTCTGTTTGCAAAGTTATTTTTTCATAAACATGATTAACTAAAAACTTCAAAAGCTGGAGTTTGGGCACTTAAATAAATAATTAAAGGTTTTCAATTGTTTTTGAATAATATTCAGTCAAAACCAAAAGATCTTGTTTACAGAAACGTAACTGCCATTGTAGGGCATGTAGGTTGATCTGTGTACTTCTTCAAAGGTTCAAAACTTTCTGAATATCAGATGATAATTGGCAGCAAGTAGAAAAGAAGTGTGTGAATTTTTTTGTGTTTGTTCAACTACAACAATTATAAAGGTCGCTATTCAGTTGCTCTGTGTGCACATATGAGTGTGCATGTGTGTATGAGGGACATGAGTGTATAACTGTGTATATACATGTATTACACAATACGTATGTGTATGTATGTATGCATATATATATATATATTTAATTTTTACCACTAAAACTTCTCTATCATTTAGTAGAATATCACAGATTGCTTGTGTATAATTACAACCACATGTATACCACAATCAGTTCAAAGTAAATTTAAATACCTTAGATTTCTTTATTTTGTAATAAAAATTATTATAACCAAACAGTCCACTTTACTAAATTTATATTTTCACCACCACAAAAATAAGTAAATATTTAACTTCTTAACAAAATTTTCAATAGTATTAACAATAATATCAGATATTTCACTTCCAGCAGAATAATTTCAAAAATCTTTTCACGTACTAGAAATAGAATAAGAAAAAATAACCCATGATTGGAATTGAAAGATTTCCTATCTGAACCATGTGAGGTTACTAATAAAAAGAAGCATACATGAACTGTTTTCAAGTGTATTCTTCTGCTAATTGAGCCAAACCATAAAAATTATAGGTTTTCCAGTCAAATCAATATTGAAAAACATGGAATCAAAGCTAAGAAAAATTAACTTAGAAGATCCATATGTTGTCTCAATGAAATGTCATGCATTGGAGACGTACCTTCCACAAGAGGGATTAAAGAACACATAGAGCCACTTATTCTCCCCGAGCCCTGATAAGCTTCCCATAAATAAGTCAGGACACATAGCCTCTCAGGCAGATAGAGGATGTGTGCAAATCCAGAACTGTGTGGAGAGCAAGGTACTAGAGAGACACAAAGAGGAGGTTTGTGTTCAAGGCTGACGCACTGCGGGACGAACTGTATAATACTGTTGACTGATAAACTGCCACATCTTCTGCCTTGATGGTGAGAATGAAATCTGTTCTAGACCCACAGCTGCTGAATCATTCAGGGACTCCAGGTGCCAAGCGGACGCCCAGTAGATGAGCAGCTTAGGAGCCTGTCCTGGTTTCTTCTGGTGCCAGGCTATGTAGTTCTTATTGACAGAGCTGGATAAAAGACTCTGGCTGCACTTGCAGCTGATGGTGACCCTCTGTCCTGCAGACACAGCCAGGGAGCCTGGGCAAATCCAGAACTGTGTGGAGAGCAAGGTACTAGAGAGACACAAAGAGGAGGTTTGTGTTCAAGGCTGACGCACTGCGGGACGAACTGTATAATACTGTTGACTGATAAACTGCCACATCTTCTGCCTTGATGGTGAGAATGAAATCTGTTCTAGACCCACAGCTGCTGAATCATTCAGGGACTCCAGGTGCCAAGCGGATGCCCAGTAGATGAGCAGCTTAGGAGCCTGTCCTGGTTTCTTCTTGTGCCAGGCTAAGTAGTTCTTATTGACAGAGCTGGATAAAAGACTCTGGCTGCACTTGCAGCTGATGGTGAACCTCTGTCCTGCAGACGCAGCCAGGGAGCCTGGAAACTGTTCATCACAACGTCCCCGTGGGCACCTGCAGTTGGGAATGGACAGTAGTCATTCACATGCGCGCGCGCACACACACACACACACACACACACACACACACATACTTTATCATATACATACTAAAATATGTCATTACAAAGTGCTTTCTAATGGTATTAAATATCAACACTTAATTGGGTCCATATTGGAAATAGATTGAAGGATTCCTGTACAACACGTAAGGAGATTGAAAGTTGCCACTCCATCTAACAACAAGTAAAAAGCTGAACAAACTGAAAAATCAACAACTTTTTTTGGATCTGTCATGGAAGTAAGGGCACAGGCAAACCACTGCCTCCAAAATTGGAGAGACAGACAGCAGGT
>NW_007753766.1:7704-8367 GCF_000696425.1 Galeopterus variegatus
AGGCTCAGGGTGGAAAACTGAGAGTTAAAAACTCCATGGGGACCCAGGTATGGGGAAGACTGCCACACTTCTGTGAGCTTTACTCCCAGGAGCTCTAGCAGGTTTTCAGAGAGAAAAACCCCTTCATGATTGGTCAGAAGGAGGGGAAATAAATTGTTTTGAAATAAGCCAAAGCATTCTGTTCTTCCTAACAAGGACTCCCCTCAGGAGAAACTATTTAATAAGAGCCTAACATTTTTTATTGGAGCCTAAGTAAATTGGTGGAAGGGAAATACCCAGTTCCACACCCCTGTAGCCTCTGTGTGTGTGTGTGTGTGTGCGCTTATATATAAGTGAAACGAATGACAGCAATGATACAAAGGACAGGAGAGAAAAAAATCTGCTTTTGTTGCCTGACATTTTGGTGTCACATCTACAAAATTACTGCTGAGGCCAGTGTCAAGGAACTCTCTCCCTACATTTTCATCTAGGAGTTTTATGGTTTCAGGTCTTAGTTTTAAGTCTTTAATCCACTTTGAGTTGATTTTTGTATATGGTGTGAAATAAACATCCAATCTCATTCTTTTGCATGTGGCTATCCAGTTTTTCTAATACGCTTTATGGAAGAGATTATCTTTATTCCAATGTGTATTTGCTGCCCTTGTAAAAAGTTAGTGGACCATA
>NW_007753767.1:0-370 GCF_000696425.1 Galeopterus variegatus
GTTCATGAATCCACATTAAATGGGAATGCCAGGACTGTGTTGATTGACTGTTTATCACAGTCAATCCTGTGTTGTTCCTGATTTTATTAGGACTGCTCCAATATTTTTCAGAAGCAATGACGTCATTTGATGCAGACATTTTCTTGCAGACAGTTATGAAATTGTATGACTTTGGATATCTCCACACGTGTCTGTGTTTATTCAATAATATATTTTAAATCCTTAAAATAGTCTTAATTATTGCATTTTTAGGCATTTGTAAGTGTGACAGAGAGCAAGGTCTGCATTGTGGCAGTTGTGTCCATAACAGTTGTTGCAAAATTGGTGCTCGAGTGTTAGAAATAGAAATGAAACACCTTTTCATAATTTT
>NW_007753767.1:5820-6830 GCF_000696425.1 Galeopterus variegatus
TGTTTTAGCCCCATTATATGATATTTGGTTTTTAGGGCAGTCTGGACTAATTTATTTACTCCCGGATGAGTCCATTGATGCATCTGTTTAACCATGATGTATGCTTGTTCTTGTGGCAAGATAGGCTTGCCTGATGCTGCATACCAGCGCCCTTTTTCCTGATCAAAGCGGTTGTTAGAGTCCCTTGAGATCACTGCTAAGTCCTCAGCTGAGTATTTAAACTTGGGCTTTTTTGGCTCGGGGATGTTAACCAACAAAATAGACGAGGACCCGTGGGCTGCCACCCCTGCCTCTGAATCGGCCCAATTGTTTCCCCTGGCAATGGGGGAATCCCCTTTCTGGTGGCCCGGACAGTGTATAATACTCACTTTTAGCAGTCTGTGAAGGGCCTCTAGCAGGGCTACGATCTCTGTCTTTTTTTTTTTCCCCCTCCAGAGGTCTGCAGACCCCATTGCTGACAAATAGCACCGTGCACACGGGCAGTGGCAAAGGCATACCTGCTGTCCGTATAGATGTTGATTCTTTTGCCCTCTGCTAGTTCAAGGGCTTCGTGAGGGCGATGAGTTCTGCGTTCTGGGCAGATGTTCCGGCAGGTAAGGTCTGTGCCCATATCAGGTTCTGGCCATCTATTGTAGTGGCTCTTGCCTTTTGTACTCCTTCCTCCAGGAAACTGCTGCCATCAGTAAACCAGGTGGCTTCGGCGTCTGTCAGAGGCTGATCTGACAAGTCTTTCTGCCATCTATGTGCCTCAGCAAGCACTTGTTGACAATCGTGAATAGGCGGGTCGAGGTCAGAGTCCGGCAGCAGTGTGGCTGGATTTAAACTTGCCGGCGGAGCAAAAGTGACCCGGTCTGAATTCAGTAACAGAGTCTGATAATGAGTCATATGAGCATTTGTGAGCCAGCGGTCGGGGGGCTGGTGGACAACACTTTTTAAAGCATGAAGTGCTGAGATTACTAAATTCTGCCCCATAGTCAATTTGTCAGCATCTTACTAGGACAGTAACTGCC
>NW_007753767.1:7830-8367 GCF_000696425.1 Galeopterus variegatus
ATTTTTTTTGTTTTTTTTGTTTTTTTTGCAGTATGCAGATTGATCCTTTGCCAGGGGTCCCTTTCTGTTGCCTGGTACTGTCTTACTGGGCTCCCCAGTTTCCTTGACTATAGTGGCCAGAGTTTTGTGAAAATTTCTTTCTTGGTGCCTTTACTAGACTGGTCAATAAAAGCAACTGTCACAGTAGCTTTCTGCTCTTTACGATTAGGATCATAAGGGGTAAACTGACGGAATGCTGATGGAGACTTATTGGGCCCCTAGATTACCTCTTTTACGTTAGTCAAATTGGTGGGGCATTTTGCTGCCCTCGGAGACCCGCCATTAGAGTCTGGCGATAGACCTTCAGGTGCTCCCTACATTCTGCCAAGTTGAAATCCCAGTTTGGTCTGGTCAATGGGAATCCTGCATCTATGACATCGGGATGGGGGAGAGTAGGTTTTTTTCTCCTCGGTGGTGAACAGGACCTGGAGGAGCTTCTGGCAGTCATCCCAGGCGGGCTGGTAGGTATAAAAGACAGACTCCAAAAGAGAAATTAGG
>NW_007753768.1:0-522 GCF_000696425.1 Galeopterus variegatus
ATGAGTTAACTTAGACCAATGAGCTTGGTCTGATTAGTTTACTTAGATCGATGAGCTCGGTTTTATGAGTTTTATTAGATAGATGTGCTTGTTCTGATGAGTTTACTTTGATCAATGTGCTTGGTCTGATGAGTTTACTTTGAATGAACATCTTGGTCTGATGAGTTAAATTAGACCAATGAGCTATGTCTGATGAGTTTACCTAGATCGATCATCTTGCTCTGACGAGTTTATTTAGATCGATGATCTCAGTCTGATGAGTTTATTTAGATCGATGAGCTCGGTCTGATTAGTTAACTCAGATCGATGATCTCGCTCTGATGAATTTACTTAGATCGATGTGCTTGGTGTGATGGGTTTACTTAGATCGATTGGCTTGGTCTGATGAGTTTATGTACATGGATGAGCTCGGTCTAATGAGTTTACTTAGATCGATGAGCACAGTCTGATCAGTTTACTTAGATCAATGAGCTTGGTGTGATGAGTTTACTAAGATCGAAGGGCTTGGTCTGATGAGTTTAC
>NW_007753768.1:1893-2368 GCF_000696425.1 Galeopterus variegatus
GATGAGTTTAGTTAGATCGATGAGCTCAGTGCGATGAGTTTACTTAGATCGATGAGCTCGGTTTGATGAGTTTACTTAGATCGTTGTGCTTGGTCTAATGAGTTTACTTAGATCGATGTGCTTGGTCTGATGAGTTTACTTACATTGATGAGGTCGGTCTGTTGAGTTTACTTAGATCGATGTGCTTGGTCTGATGAGTTTTCTTAGATCTATGTGCTTGGTCAGATGAGTTTACTTCGATCAATGAGCTTGGTGTGATGAGTTTACTTAGATCGAAGGGCTTGGTCTGATGAGTTTACTTAGATCGATTAGCTTTCTCTGATGAGTTTACATAGATCGATGAGGTTGGTCTGGTGAGTTTACTTTGTTCAATGTTCTTGGTCTGATGAGTTTCTTTTGATCGATGTGCTTGGTCTGATGAGTTTACTTAGATCGACCATCTTGGTCTGATTAGTTAACTTAGACAAATGAGCTT
>NW_007753768.1:3147-3813 GCF_000696425.1 Galeopterus variegatus
GCTTGGTCTGATGAGTTTATTTTGATCGATGTGCTTGGTCTGATAAGTTTACTTAGATCGACCATCTTGGTCTGATGAGTTAACTTAGAGAAATGAGCTTGGTGAGATGAGTTTACTTACATCCATCATCATGGTCTGATGAGTTTACTTAGATCGATGGTCTTGGTCTGATGAGTTTACTTAGATCGATGAGCTCGGTCTGATGTGTTTACTATGATTGATGAGCTCGGTCTGATGAGTTTAATTAGATCGATGAGCTCGGTCCGATGAGTTTACTTAGGTCGATGAGCTTGGTATGATGAGTATACTTAGATTGAAGGGCTTGGTCTGATGAGTTTACTCAGATTGAATAGCTTTCTCTGATGAGGTTACTTAGATCAATGAGCTTGGTCTGATGAGTTTATTAGATCGAAGGGCTTGGTCTGATGAGTTTACTCAGATCGAATAGCTTTCTCTGATGAGGTTACTTAGATCGATGAGCTTGGTCTGATGACTTTATTAGATCGATGAGCTCGGTCTGATGAGTTTACTTAGATCGATGAGCTCGGTCCGATGAGTTTACTGAGATCGATGAGCTTTGTCAGAAGAGTTGACTTAGATCGATGTGCTTGGCCTGATGAGTTTACGTAGATCGATGTGCTCGGTCTGATGAGTTTACTTAGATCG
>NW_007753768.1:7921-8366 GCF_000696425.1 Galeopterus variegatus
TGATGAGTTTACTTGGATCGATGAGTTTGGTGTGATGAGTTTACTTAGATCGAATAGCTTTGTCTGATGAATTTACTTAGAACGAGGATCTTGGTCTGATGAGTTTAATGAGATCGATGAGCTTGGTCTGATGAGTTTAGTTAGATCGGTGAGCTCGGTCCGATGAGTTTACTTAGATCGATGAGCTCGGTCTGATGAGTTTACTTAGATCAATGTGCTTGGTCTGATGAGTTTACTTAGATCGATGAGGTCGGTCTGTTGAGTTTACTTAGATCGATGCGCTTGGTCAGATGAGTTTACTTCGATCAAAGAGCTTGGTGGAAATAGATTACTTAGATTGAAGGGCTTGGTATGATGAATTTCTTTAGATCCATTCGCTTACTTTGATTGGTTTAATTAGATCGATGTGCTTGGTCTGATGAGTTTACTTAGATCGATTAGCTTG
>NW_007753769.1:0-233 GCF_000696425.1 Galeopterus variegatus
CGGGTTTTGTGGAAACACAGAATGAAAGGAGCATTTATGTGGGAGCCAAGAGTAGAATATGTTGCTTCTTTTACTTCTTCTTTGTTTTTATCTTCACTACAGCCTTCTTTATTACTGTGTCTTCCTCATTGAAATCTTCCCTTAGAAATTAATTTTTATAAAAATACATGTTTGGAATCTTACTATTCACATCCTTCTGCATCTGTTTGATATTTCTGTTACTTAAAATGTAA
>NW_007753769.1:5477-8365 GCF_000696425.1 Galeopterus variegatus
ACTCCTCTCTTCATCTCCTGCAAATGGGACTCTGTCTTCCCGCCTTTTCTCCCGCGCTCCGCCTTCCGCGTCTGTGCCGCCTCCTGCGCGTCACCCTGGTCCCCTCGTCACCCTCACGTCCTCAGAGCCTCTGTCACCGCCACTCACGGGGTGTCTGTCCTGGTACCCTCGTCTCCCTCCTTTCCTCAGAGCCACTGTCACAGCCACTCTCAGGGTGTCTGTCCTGGTCCCCTCGTCCCCCTCACGTCCTCAGAGCCACTGTCGGAGCCACTCTCGGGGTGTCTGTCCATCTTGGTCCCCCTCGTTCCCTTCTCCGCCGCCGCCTGTACCGCCTAGCCTGTCATTTCAATTGCTTTTGGGGAAGGACCTGTGGTCTGTTATTAGGGACACGTTCTAGGTGACTGCTCTGCCTGCTTGGGTGAGGCATGGAGGGAAGAAGTGTGATTGACTCTTGTCACATCTACAAACATTCCATTCCCTCCCCACGTCCCCTCGCACTCCCCTAATTTCCGTTTCACTCTTCACTCCTGTCACCTCTCATTCCTTGTTCAACAGGCCACACGCAACGCTACCAAGTGTCTTCACTGCCACACGAGGGTCATTTTTATTTCTACTTTTCTCTATTTCAGCTGCACCTCAGCAGGGCCCATCGCAGACACATAGACGTCTCCGCCAACCGGAACTGAACTCATTAATTCTTAATCTATTATGTTGCTGTGAATCTGATCCAGAATATAAGATTATCAATGTTTAAGCATAATTTGTGATGTACGTGGTTATAGCTGGCTTTGTCCCGCATGTACTTGGTAATGATTATACAGCTGCCGCTGTAGAAAATGAGTTTGAAAATCTATTTCTTGAGTACTTAATATGTTCTGGGTGATTCATACATAGTTTCTATTTTTAAGACAAGATAGAGAAACTGTGCCCAGAGAGGAAACAAGTGGGCTAAGGTCATGGAATTGGTAAGCATCGGAGCCTGCATTATCATCAAAGGCCGTCTCAATACGAGGCTTTTGCTTTATCTGTTATGTCACCCTCCCTTTCTGGTGGGTTTAGAAAGTCGCCAAGACATACAAACCACCGGAAGTTGTGTGTTTAAAGCCCAGACCTTGATGAGTCCAGGGCACCGTTCCAGAAATGCCTGCCCGGAGTTTATAGTACATACAGTGCCGTGTCCAACTGCTTCTTTTGATATCATTAATGACCTACTTAAGGGTCCTTTCGAAATTACTTCTAAAAAACTTAACTAGTAAATTACACGTTCTTGACATGGTTCTCTTCTCACACAACACAGCTAGACAGAAGGAACATTTTGATCAATTTTTCACTCAGTGTGTACACAGGAAGGATTGCTCTTCTGTGTTTTGTTGCCCACTTGAACGTTCTCTTCATAGTAGGTTCTGCCATCTGATGGGGAATGTGCCTTTGCACCATTTTGCTTGTCACACTGGTTCCACTAACATTAGGTAGCTGGGACTAGAGAAGGGCTCACAGAATTTACTCATCTCAATAGAATGCCTGTCCTGTATTTCTTTTGGTACATTTTATTTATTTATTTACGTATTTATTTTTGCTTAGCATTGTTCTAAGCCCTCTTTCATCTTTCCTTACAAATTCACTGGGAAAAATACAGAAAGAAATGCCAGTATACTTCTTTTTTTTTTATCCTATTGTCCTTTTTTTTTTTTTTTAATTGCAGATTAAAACTAGCTGATAGGAAGAGAATAAACAGAAATAATGTCAAAACACAGATTTTCTTCTCTGTCCAGTCGTGAATAGCTGCTCTGCTAGGGATCTTCGGCTACACCCACCACAATAAAGACTTAAACAGATTTTTCAAAGCACATCTCTGTGTACATGTGTACTATAGAAAATCACCCCCATGACAGTCTAGCCAGAAGGAAATCATGAAGTTCCTTTCTAATAAACTATCTTTTTTGACATGCAATCACAATGTGAATAATCCCGCTACAACATTTGATTTAACTAGCATGACTTAAGAAGTGTAAAAACGCAGTTTCCCTCCTGTGTTGTATCCTCTGCAATGTGTAATTATATCTCCTGAGGTCATGTCCACACTTTAGTAGATGCTATATCTGATGAAATTATTGCTTGTTGTTCTTAGGAATGTAGTCTCTTTGTAGCTTCTCCACTAGTTTGCATAAGCTGTGTCTCCTGTTGGCACAATAGTAAATGTAATATGGTCTCTTTTATTTTTGGAATTACAGATCACATATTAACTCCTAAATTTTATAGTTCTGCACGAATATCACCAAATGGTACAAACAAGTACAGTGGTATTTTTAATATACGAAATAAATATCTGTTTTATTGAAAACTATACTTTCTATCTACATAGCACAAATTAACATTAACTCTGAAATCATCAAAACACGAGAAACTGCATTTCAGTTTAAGAAATTCCAGGAAAAATAGAATAAGTTAACTTGTTCCTCTAGAAATAAATCCTGTTAACACTTTGCTACAACTAATTTTTAGAGATTCATCTGAATACACTCTTTAATCAAGTATTTTTTATAGTATACATTTATTTATTTACAGAAAAAAAACTTCACGTGCGGTATGCTGACTTTTACACTTAAGTAACTTTTTCTTGGCCCAAAATGGCGTTTAGATATGAAATGCCATTTCATTCAGCACTGGTTGTTTATTTGTTTATTTATTGTTTTGTATGCTAGTCTTTATAAATTACACTTTAACTCTTACCTCTGGTCGGGAAAGAACAATAAATTTCATTAAAGAATCGGGAAATGACTTTAAAAATATCTTTCACAATCTAGGCAGTTAAAAGTACTCAGTTCTTCTCACTCCCATGGTCCTCGAGAAAACCCTGTGGGAATACTACCAAACTGTGCCTTGCCATC
>NW_007753770.1:0-319 GCF_000696425.1 Galeopterus variegatus
GGAAATTACACATCCACCTTTAACTTACTGATATTTTTACTCTCTTCCCAAACAAAGCAAGTACTATAGAAAACTTTTAATTCTATTATGTTCTATTATGTTTATTATCATTCTTATTGATTTTTTATTCATTCCTATAACTGCCACCTTTTCTCTAGGATAATTTCTCTTCTGCCCAAAGAAGATTCGTTAGAATTTCTTTTAATATAGTTCTGCTGGTAGCAAAATACATCTGGTTTGTGTTTTGTTTTAGTAATAAAATTTATTTATTTGACCTTTGTTCTCAAAGGATGTAGAATTCTAGGTTGGCACTATTTTC
>NW_007753770.1:4211-8364 GCF_000696425.1 Galeopterus variegatus
ACAGTAATTTTAAATTGCTTAAGATTAACAGAAAATGTGATTCCTATGATAAAATAGTCTCATGATAAAAAATAATAGAACTACAGTTTCTTTCTGAAGCTTTCTGAAGCAGAGAATATGTAAGCATTTATTTCTGCAAAGAAGCTAAACATATGGATAGAGTTAAAATGTAAGAGAGGAGTTTAGTTTCAGGAGAAAAACGTCAGTTTCTACTTTGTCATCTTTAGGTACAATTTCACCACAATAAAAGAACTGCCAAAAGTTTTTGGGAATGCTATTACTGACTAAATACACAGTAGGAACTAGAACTCAATCTAAGAGAAATAGCATCACAGATCACTGAATGAAAACCATTCTTAGCAATTTTGTACCTGCGGTCTTTTCACACTCACACCTTCATGCACTTTATAACTGACTCTGACTTCAAGAGGCCTGAACAAGACATGATTTTTAAAATCAATTATGTCTATAGCCCAACTCCTGAAGATTTAGGAAGCCCTGGAGCCCTGAATCTAATCTACAAATTCTACAAAATTCCTGAAAACACTTTATTCACACTTGTCTTCCTCTCATACCCCATCCTGTCTCCATGTCTCTGTCTCCCTGTCTCTCTCTCTCTATCCCTCTTTCTCTCTCTCTCTCACACACACACACACACACACACCCTTCCTTCTCCTTTCCCATTGGGCTCAGAAACTCTTCCAGGAAGCAAGAATGGCAATGGTGTTGGATACTGTTTCAGAGGAACCATAACGGTGAAATGTGGTACTATTATTTTGGGTGGGAGGAGGCACTGCTATGGTTACAACTATGGCTTTGACTGAAGAAGTTGTTTTCTTCTCCTAACTATCCTTTCCCAAACAGAAAAAGTCTCCTGGGACCTCTTGTTCTGCTGAGGATTAGACAAGAAACCTCAGGATCCTATCCTTTCAGAGGATCCTCATTCTTAATTTTGGGTATAGCCTAAGACTGAAAGCAATGCTATTTATTCCTTTAGTTATAATTGCTTTATTGAACAAATTCATTGAGCAACATCTTTGTTGTAGGCATTGTGCGAGGAGCTGGGGGTTTACGGGGAGTAGTGTTAAACAAGACAGACTTATAACCTCATGGAATTCAAAGTGCAGAACAGAGATTGACAGACTTTTCTGTAATAAGATAGATAGTAAATATCTTTGGCTTTGATGCTCTGTAGATTAGTTTACGGGGAGTAGTGTTAAACAAGACAGACTTATAACCTCATGGAATTCAAAGTGCAGAACAGAGACTGACAGACTTTTCTGTAATAAGATAGATAGTAAATATCTTTGGCTTTGATGCTCTGTAGATTCTGTTGTAGCTCTGCTGTAACTCTGCCACGATAGCACAGAGACAGCCGTAGACAATGTGTAAATGAGTGCAGCTGGGTTCTAATAAAACTTTATTTATGGACACTGGAATTTGAATTTTATATAATTTTCATGTGTTACAAAATGTAATTCTTCTTTTGATGTTTTTCAACCGTTTATTTGTGTAAAAACCATTCTTAGTTTGCAGGCTATACACAAATAGGTGGCAGGCTTGACTTGGCCCATGTGCCATAGTTTGCCGACTCCTGGTTCAGAAGGAAAGACAAATATTAACAAACAATCATTCCAATGAGTACATAGTTGCAAACTGTGATAAACTCTGTGAAGAAGGAGTACAGGGTGGTCATGTACATCAAAGGGCCTAATCTAGATTGGAGAGTGATGAACTGATGTTTAGGCTGAGACCTGAAGGACGAATGGGAATTATTTCACTCAGCCCTGCATGGTTTGGAAGCAGTTTCCAAGAAACTTTGGCAATCTACAATTCCTCATTTTTTTTTTCTGGTCCATACAATCCACCCAATTTTTTTGGTCTTTGTGCTTCACAAAATTTGACTCTGTTGTTTTCTTTGCCAGAAAATAGCATCAGGGTGTGAGTGGTCGAATCATGGTTAGAACATCAGTAAAGCTAGTTATCACAGCATTTTAGATTTACAATATATTTTGATGTATTATGAGATAATGAGGCTGTTTGGTAACTACACCCTTGTGGAATATTGAAAAGGATAAATCTGATCATTTTTCTTTACATTTAAAGCACTGGCCTCAGTTTTTCCTTTCGACTTTTGATTATTTTTGTTTTGTTTTTTTCAGTTGGTAGGTATTAACAAAAGCTAATATTTGAAATCGAGAATTACAGCCAAACAGACCAAAGAAACAAAACCCACAATTGACCACCTTTAAACCAATAATTGCGGGGAAATATGTTCGTTTATTTTAATTCCCATAGTATGAATGCTATTCCATAGGATTTCTGCCCACCTTAAAAGCTGAGCATAATGACTCACTGCACAGGGAAATGAATAGGCTTCATAGTTAACAGGGGTCTGCTAAAAATGCCTCTTGTGTCCACTTTTCATGACAAGGCTAGCTGCTCTTTGGCAGTCAGCAAACTGCAGAAACAATTCTATCTAACATGAGTCACCATTCTAGTGACCAGAACTGGGACCCTCCCCTGGGAGTCTCCTTTAGTACTTATGTGTATTTCTTGCTGTTGTTGTTTTGGATCCTTTGAAATTGTGCTTTTATGCTAAAAATGCCACTGATTATTTTAGTCTTCAAATGATGCAGAAAACTTTGGCAGCTGCCAGGTTAATCTGAAACTCTGCAACCTGAAATAGGTGATTCTACTGAACAGAGCTGCTAAGAAGACCAAATCAGTAGCCGCAGACTGCAAATATGTATATGGCAACAGTGTCTTAATTAGTATCAGGTACTGTGATACATATTTACATATAGTATCTAATTAATCTTTACAACAAAATATAGCCAGAGAGTTATTAAACTGTGGTAATTGCAGAGACTGTTCTAAACTACCTGGGTTCAAAGACTGACTCTACCAGTTGGTAGTTTTATGACTTTGGGCAACAATATAATGCTCTTAGTTTCCTCACCTGTATTATGAAGATGACTTCTATAAGGTAGTTGTGATGATTGTAAGCGTTAATTTTTAAAGTGTTTAGCATGGAATCTGGCACAAGGTAAACACTAAATACAAGATAGCCACTATTATCCTCACTTAGATGAAGAAACTGAGATTCAAGGTGTGTACCTGAGTTGCCCACATTCTCATAACTAGTAAGTAGGAGAGCTGAGATTTGATCTCAGTCTGACTCTAGAGTCCTTGCATTTAACCACCACATTATTATCATCATCACTATCTCCCTCATTATTATTATCTATAATTAATGGTCTCAGCAACAAACCAAAGGAAATCCTCACCAGGAGTACAATGCAGGGTGTGTGCACATGGCTGCAGAAAATTATTTTTAGTCACAATCATAGACAGGAAGAAAAATCACACTAAGCATGAGGAACTTTGGATACAAAGTTATCAAGATCTATAGCCTACACATTTGTTAACAGAGAATAACCACCACCACCTCTCCCTCCTCATACCATGAAAGCAGATGATTAAAATAGATTCGTATCTAAGCATGAGGAACTTTGGATACAAAGTTATCAAGATCTATAGCCTACACATTTGTTAACAGAGATTAACCACCACCACCTCTCCCTCCTCATACCATGAAAGCAGATGATTAAAATAGATTCGTATCAAATTACTTTTTTTATGAAAACTATTCACTGCAGTATAACCACAACTAAGCAACAACAATAACAAAACAACAACAAAAACTGCAATTTTTAATTCAAAACTTTTAAACCAGGGCCCTTTGATGTCTAGTATATCTTTGAATAGGCTTAATTAAGTTCATGAACTCCTGGAATTTGTGTACAATATTTAGGATGAATAAGTCTAAGTCTGTTTTTTAAGAGGAAGAGGCTATGATCATCATTAGATTCTCATGGTGATCTGTGACCCAAAAAAGTTTAATAACCACCAGTTTAAACTGAAGGCTTTCCTTCCAGTTCAGTTACAGTGGAGTTCCCCAGAAAACCTGGTGAGCTACTGGTCCAAATGAGGGTCCCTATTCCTTTCTCTGCTTCCTGACCCTACGCCTGTGCTTGGTCATTCAGAGAGCAGAAAAATTTGTTACAATAAAAGTGCCCAACACAATACTTCATATACGATAAGCAATTAGTGTTAGTTAAGTCTAGATTTAAATGCAGATAGGATATAG
>NW_007753771.1:0-1651 GCF_000696425.1 Galeopterus variegatus
TCCTTCCTTCCTTCCTTCCTTCCTTCCTTCCTTCCTTCCTTTCTTTTTCTTTCTTTCTTTCTTTTCTTTTCTTTTCTTTCTCTCTCTGTCTCTCTCTTTCTTTCTTTCTTTTCACTCCCACTTATGAGTGAGAACATGTGGCATTTCTCTTTCTGTGCCTAGCTTATTTCACTTATAATTTTCTGTAAGTTCATCCATGTTTCCGCAGATGGCAGAATTTCAATTTTTTTTTAATGGCAGAGTAGTATTACATTGAGTATATATACTGCATTTTCCTTACCCAATTATCTGTTGATGGATACTTAGGTTGATTCCAACTCTTAGTGGAAGAGCCACATTTCAAGTGCTCAATGGCAAAGTGTGGCTACAGATTATGTTACTGGACAGCATAGCCCTCGTAGTTTAAGAAGAAAGTTCTTTAAGTATAAGAATTTGAATATTGATAATTGGAGGGGGATAAAAACTCCATCACTGAGAGTGAGGAATTGTGTGGAAAGGAATGAAGAAGGGAAAGAAACAAACACGTAGAGCAGGCATTTCACATCAGTAATGCTGACTCAGCAGAAAATTACAGTTCTCCCCATTATATGGATGGGAAAGATGGAGGTAAGAAAAATTCAGTCACCTGCCTAAATTTCTACCTTCTGCTAGTGTATCAATCAGAGACTGTCCAAATCAACAGTTTGTATTTAAGTTATTCTCACTGCATGTAGTAAAAATAAATAAATAAATAACCTGCCAGCTGTCCTGAGTCTACATTGCTGTAATGAGGCAGACACAGAGGAGACATGCAAAGGGGCAAGGTGGAAGGAGGATAGAAAGCTTGAAAAGGACTGTGTTTCAAAGGCTGTAGCTACAACTCTTACGCACTGAAGGTGCTAATGAAGGCAGGGAGCCAGGCCCCAGGCAGCTGTTGTACTACATAGTTGTTATTCTAGAGACATTTACCTGCTGCTTTCTTGGTGCTGTTTCAGACCAAAAGCAAAGGATTGGGTTTGACATGTGGTTAGAAAACATAGGTGGAAGAAACTCCTGAAAATGAGTTTGATGAACAATCAGAGGAGTTTGTCCAGTGGCTTGCTCTGGACATGCAGACAATATGATAGATTCTTATCTGACTGCACAATTTCAGTATGTCTCCTGCCTTGCATTTTTAAATGCAAAATAATTATATTTCCAACTGTATATGTGAAATGCAGATAATCTACTTTTCGTAGATATAGATTGTAAAGTAACCTGCATATGCCACGGTGCTGAGAAGATTTTTATCACATTGTTCCCATAAAGTCATGTTGGAAAAATAGAAAAGGGGCATCAGGTAGCTCTAATAAGCCTTACTTTCATGAAAACTGTCGAATGAAGAAAATCAAGTTATTTTCAGCTAAGGATCATTGCTGAGAGGAAAGAAAAGCCAAATGAGCTGAAGAGTAATAAGACCCTCTTTAAAAATGGAATCATAATGAATTCTCATTTCTGTTTGGATAAGTACATATTTTACTCTTAATTACCTAATTTATAGGATTGTGAGAGAGTAAAAGAGTATATTCATTCAATCAAAAATACTTCCACAATTTTTTTTTAGCATCTACTCTGTACCAAGTTGTGTTCTAGACTCTGGTTATACAGTAGTGTAAGGGAGGGAAAAATATCT
>NW_007753771.1:2719-3640 GCF_000696425.1 Galeopterus variegatus
GCTCGTTCCAATTCTCTGTGACTGTTTTCACAGATAAGAATGTTCCTTTCCTCTGGGTACGTGGAGGGCAACTTTCACATGAGGGTCTTGTGATCTGCTTCAGGGGAAGGCCAGAAAATACTTCCTAAGTTTTATGACCTCCTTCTGGGGAGAAGGGTAGGGGAAGGTAAGAGGGGCCTTCCTGCTATGCTGCTTCTCAGTTTCCTTCAGCTTAAAATATGTAACATGCTAAGGTGTCATATTTGGGAGTAACGTGTCCTTAACCCCATCAGCAGTACGGCACAAGCTACGAGCTAATCCCTCAGCTCATTTTCTGTTCATGGAAAGTGGGAATGCCATTCTCTGTGATCTTTCTACTACTATGGAGACTTTGGAAGCTACATTTAAGGTGGGGTAAGCACGTGGTTTGATGGAGGCAGAATCACCACTTAGAGGAGAACAATATTGGTTTTAGACTTGAGGTGACCTAGAGATAAGCGTCTATGTGACAGCAGCTAGTGCTGCCTTAACTAATATAAGCAGAAACAGCAGACTTGCTCTATGCCCTCTTAGACTTACATTCTAATAGGACACAGATGATAAATAAGCCACACAAATACAGACATTTGGTTTATACATGAAAATGTTAAGTCTAGATATAGAAGGGGCCCACATCATTGTTTTAGGTGCATGCTAAAAGATTGAAATGTGATGATACAAAAATAATTTACAACTTTAGAATAATGTGTCTCTTTCTCTCTCCACCCTGCCTCCCCTCCCCTTTGCAATTTATACACATACATCTGTTACCTAGTATAGTCTATTTTCTGAAACAGGGTGGACTCCAAATTATACGGAGTAAGCAAAATCACATCATCTTAAAAATTTCAGTACAGTATTCTCTTTACTGCATGATAATCCACTTGTAAAAAGATGTGAATG
>NW_007753771.1:5012-5899 GCF_000696425.1 Galeopterus variegatus
TGTGTGTGTGTGATTCTGATCCTCCACAGCTCTGAGCCTCATTTTAAAGCTTGAACCTCTCAAAATAAGAACTCTATTGTTTTTAACAATTGGGTCTCTCTCCCCAGCTTCCTACCCCCTGCCCAGAGTCTCTCTTCTCGGTGTTCCGTCTCAGACCCCTCTCTGCTGTCTGGCTCCTGCTGCTGTGCATTGTGATTTAAGATACTCTATGCTTTTCTTTCCTTACCATGGTGCCTTTGATTCAGATACAGACAGATACATTATTGATCAGATTTCGGCTGCTGCTCTTAGCTGGCTGGAGCTGCACTAGTAACTAATAAGCTAGTAAGAGGAGAACAGTGAAGAGAGCTTGCCTCCTTTTAAAAAGCAAGTGGATGATAACTCCACGGCCTCCATTTTGGAACCTTTCAGAAATGCTACCTGCTTTCCTGCTAGGATCCCGTTGCTTATTTGGTCAGGCAGCTTCAGTGTGCAGAGGCTGGGTGGTCCACATGCGGTGGCGAGGGCCCGCTCGGATGTCTTGTAGTGCATGAGTGTGTGGGCTCTTTGCTAAATGTTTCATGTAAACCTGGAGTATCCATCTTGAGCCAGATTCTTTATAATTCTATTTAATATTTGCCATGAACCTATGATGTAGTTATATTATCTTTGCATTCCAGATGAGGATATTTATGTTGAGAAAACTCATGCGCCTAACACTAGATAAGTTCGTCACCTCTCCTTGTTGAAATAAATCAAATTAACATCTTGAGTAAAAAACACAGCAGAGCCATAATGGAAATTCAGGTGTTCAGACTCTGAACCTATTACTTTCTCTTGATACTACAGGCTGCTATGCTGGGAATCCTCCCCTGCTACTCACTCTTAAAACCTTTTCTGGGTCCTCA
>NW_007753771.1:7369-8364 GCF_000696425.1 Galeopterus variegatus
AGGCTGCTATGCTGGGAATCCTCCCCTGCTACTCACTCTTAAAACCTTTTCTGGGTCCTCAGAGCCAGACTGAAAGAGCTACAATAAAAGATCTGTATTGTCTTACCTAAAGTTCCTCCCTTTTTTGACATTCAAATGCCCTATTTCGGAGTCTTCCCTTCATTGGGGAAGTCCAGGATGAACATGTAGTGGGTGCTGCCTCTAAAGAGAATGATCACTACACTTACGGCAGGAATTTTGCATCCAGTAGTTCAAAGGACCCCAGGCAGACTACAGACTGTGACAAAAGTTGTACAGATTGGATACATCACAAATTTACCAAGTCAAGAATTCCAGATAAAGTATTTCAGCTTTCATCTACAGATCATGAAATATGGTGGGGATCCACAGTACCCTCGTAAACGGCCTACTGTTACCAGAATAAACAGTGCAAAAAGATGTCCGTGTTGGAAAAAAGGTATAATAAAGATGCTTGGATTAGAAAAAGCACATACGCCTCAAGTTTGCAAGAATACCCTTCAGTGAATGCAAAACTAAAAGTGGTTAAACATCTGATGAGAATCAAGCCCCTAACGTTGCCACAAGGACTTCCAGCAGAAGAGGACATGTTTAACATGTGCCTCAAGAGCACTGGGGAATTAGTGGTGTGGTGGCATCTGAAGCCTGTGGAGCAAGAGACAATTGAGTCCTAACGCCAGAGTAGCTTCAGATTAAAAAGTGCAAATTGTCTTCATTTAAAGATGGTGAGAAAGTGTTTTCATTAAAATATATTTTAAATACCAGTCCAAAAAAACCAAAAAAACAAATGCCCTATTTCAAAATATTTCTCAAATTTTTGAGTGCTCAAACCCTTTAACCCAATAACTCCACTATTATAGTTATGCTTACAAAAATGAATGTGTGTGTGTGTGTGTGTGTGTGCGTGGACATATACGTACAAACATGATTATTCTAACTTGTTATAGCAAAACCTGGAAAAAACCCAGGTAGTGCTT
>NW_007753772.1:0-200 GCF_000696425.1 Galeopterus variegatus
CTCTGTGCTATTAGGAGCTAATAAGTAGAGGACACTCCTGTGCAGACTCTGAACTACAGCTTTATGTGGGTCGCTTTATTCCATAGTCACAATAACCTTAAGAGGTAGATGAAGGAGCTGGGACTGGGACAAATTAAGGAATTTATGGAAGTTCCCATTGCTAATAAGAAACACGGCTGGGACTTGAAGTCAGATCTTTA
>NW_007753772.1:5361-6148 GCF_000696425.1 Galeopterus variegatus
GCTCGTTGCAGGGCACCTCCAGACCGACACGGTCGCTGAGCACAGCTCAGCTCATGCAGCCCTCTGGGGGCCTCCAGGCTTCAGTCATCTCCAACATCGTGCTGATGAAGGGCCAAGCTAAGGTAAGCAAGGCCTTTGCCAGCAGGAAATCCTGGAGCAGCACCAGTTTCTGAGGAGCTGAGCTGTTGAGTCCAGGGAAGGGTGGGAACAGGGCTAGCAGAGTGTCGTGGCACGCCAGAAAGCAGCAAGCACAAACAAGCTCTGTCTTTTAAAATCCAGAACCAGCTGAGTTTCAAGCAACACACATTTTTCTAATTAGACAAAGTGATCATTTCCTTGCAGATGACACCGTCCCCTTCCAACTGCCTTAGTATTGTCAAAGCTTGTTTACTAATGCGTTCCCGGTATGATATTTTCCAGGACTCAGTTTTACCTGATACATAAATCCAAATCATTTTCACAGATGTCTGGATCCTGATTCTACCTCCAGTATTCAGATGTTGGCATAATAAAGCATGGATCTATATATAAAAATACATGTATATATGCTGCCTGCCACTCGTGGGTAATTCAGTGCTGTATAATGCTTTTTGCTGTCAGTTGGAGCCTCCTGAAGAGTAAGGGTTACCCTAGCTCTTGCTAGAGGATGAGGCATCATACTGATTTCTGCTCCACAATTGAGAAATATCAAAAGGGGGAGCAAAAATATCAGTGGTTTGGGGGGCGTCCCAATGTTTCTTTGCATTGTCCCCCAGACATGCATGCTACTGTGTGCCTGAGGTTGACA
>NW_007753772.1:8033-8364 GCF_000696425.1 Galeopterus variegatus
CGCACCCCCTCCCCCTTTTCCACTTCTAGTCACCACAGTTCTGTCCTCTCCTTCTGACAGTTAAAGCAAAACTATGGAATGCTTCACAAATTTGTGTGTCATCCTTGCTCAGGGGCTTTGCTAATCTCTGTATCGTTGCAACTTTAGTATATGTGCTGCCGAAGCGAGCACGTACATGCAGGCATCTTATAGCATCACGTTGTCGACCGTAAATATACACAATAGAATTTATTTATCAGAAAAGAAAGATAAAAGAGAAGACATAAGTGGGAAATGCTGGAATGAATGTTCCTCTAACCACAAGGGAGTGACCGTCTTCTCTGTTGACTTT
>NW_007753773.1:0-2239 GCF_000696425.1 Galeopterus variegatus
CTCCCAAGCGCCACACTCTACTGAGTGCACCACCGGGCCGGCCCAAGAGAGGTAATCAATTTTTAAAAATTAGTTGATTAATTTTTTATTTTATTTTATTAATATTATTTTTTTACATTCTAGGATGTTGTTGCAGAGCGGGGGAGAGGGGAAAGGGGGAGGAAATGGGATGGAAGGAGAAAGGAGGGGGAGCGGGATTGAGGTCTGTGGCACCCTCTACATTCCCACAGGGGAGACTGGAGGGCTTCCAGCAGTGGCCTGGTCATTGCCGGGCTGGATGCAGATGTCAGGGGGGTGTGGCAGAAGCCCTTGTCCCCCACCACCCCAGCTCGGGAACCTGGGGCCCTTCTTGCTGCAGCTGGGTGGTCATTGCTTGGCTGGTTGCCCATGTTGGGGAGTCACAGCCAAGGCCCTCGGCCCCTCACTGCCCCAGCTCAGGAGAGCCCGGGATGCTTCCTGTGACAGCTTGGTGTTGGTCATTGGGCTGGCTGTGGGTGTGTGGGGGGACGTGGCCAAGGCCCTTGGCACCCCACCACTCTGGCTCAGGGGTGCTTCCTGCGGTGGCTTGGTGGTCATCGCTGGCGTGGTTGCGTGTGTTGGGGGTGTGTGGCTGAGGCCATTGGCACTCACCCTTGGGACTGGTTGCAGGTGTCAGGGGGCATGGACAAAGCCCCCAGCCCTACCCCCTTTCTGGCTTGGTAGCCCAGGGGNATGGGGGAACTTCCTGTAGGGACCAGCACTTGAGCCCTGTGGCTGAGCTAAATTGCTGCTTTGCTGCTGATTCCCTGAGGAAGGCTTTTTGTGCAGCTCAGGGTTTAATGGTTGACTTTATAGGTACTTCCAGATCTGGTGAGATCTGGTGCACCTGGATTGTGTAGACACTCTGGTCTGGGCCTGAGCTTTTACATCAAACTGCACCCCATGCAATTCTATGTTCTTGACCAGGTCTCCTCTGAGTGGTCTTGTGCTGATTGGGGGGCAGATCAGCCATCCTTGCTGTGCCCCAGTGTTCTCCCGGTGGGTCCGTCTCCCCGACCGCCTGTGCTCCAAACACTTCCCACGGGACCGGCCATGCTCTGGTCCCTTGCGATGACTCACTGGCCTCTAAGTGGCTCCTTTTTTCAGTTGTTGTGGCTCCCCTCATTCTTATGTGGGTCTATGGGAACCCTATTAGTGGTCTTGCTGGTCTGGCGGCCACCAAGGCCCTCTTCTCCCCTGCCACCTCCAAGCAACTTCATCCAAAAGGCACAGCTGCGGCTTTTTGCCAGTTCCTGCTCTGTGCGCTCAGCAGAGGTGATCAAATTAAGTTGAGGTCATTAGGGTGGGCCCTAATCCAATATGAAAGGTGTCCTTATAAAAAGGGGAAATTTGTATACAGAGACAGGATGGTCATCTACAAGCCAAGGAGAGAGGCACGGAACAGATCTGTCCCTCACAGCTCTTAGAGGGACCCAACCCTGCCAACACCTTGATTTCAGACTTCTGGCTTCCAGAACTGGGAGACAACACATTTCTGCTCTGTGAGCCACCCGGTTTGTGGAACTTTGTTACGGTGGCCCTAGCAAACCAATAACCCTCCATCATTTCAATTTCTTCTGATCTTTGTTTCTGCTCTGGTCCTTCTTTCAAAATGACTTTCACTGATGTTACCAATGGCCACCATATTGCCAGACCCAACTGGCAGGCTTTCAATTCTTTTTTGCTAATGTGTCAGCAGTGCTTGGGCACTGTTGACCACTCGCTCCTTCCCTAGGATTCTAGTACATTCTTGTGGTTTTCCTCCTTTCTGTAACTAGTTCCCTTTCTCCTCTGCAGATTCAGCCCTTCGCCTTGGACTCTCCAAGGCCTGTCTTGCACTCCGCTCCTTTCCTTGTGTAATCTCATGGCCAGGGAGTTCAGATATTGTCTCTGATGACTTGCACATGGATATATTCAGTTCTGAACTCTCCTCTGAGCTTCTGACCCATGCGGCTAATACTTGGTATTGGGTTTGTTTATTTTTTCTGTGATGTCTCAATGGCACCTCAGACTCGGTAAGTCCCCAGTTGTCAACTTCTCTGTAAATTGCGTCATCTAGAAGACTTATTATTGGCATCTCCTTCTTCCTCATGTTCCATATTTAGTCTTTCACCAAGTCCTGTTGATTTTTTTTTTTTTTTTTGTCCTTTTTGAGACTGGCTGCACCGTGCTCAGCCAATGAGCGCACCGGTCATCCCTATATAGGATCCAAACCTGCAGC
>NW_007753773.1:3239-6850 GCF_000696425.1 Galeopterus variegatus
CGGCGGGAGCGCTGCTGCGCTCCCAGCACCGCACTCTCCCGAGTGCGCCACGGGCTCGACCCCTGTTGATATTTTTTAACAGTTTCATTGAGATACAACTCAATAAATGATATAACTCATGCAATACGTGATATAACTCATGTAATTCACCCATTTAAAGTGTGCAACTTAGGGCCGGCCCGTGGCTCACTCGGTAGAGTGCGGTGCTGATAACACCAAGGCCACGGGNAAATAAATAAATAAAAATAAAGTGTGCAACTTAGTGAGTTTTGGTATATTTACAAGATTGTACAACCATCACTACAATTCCAGAACATTCTCATCACCCCAAAAGAAACCCCATCCCCGTCAGCAGCCACTCCCCATCCCTGTCCCCTAGCCCCTGGCAACCACTGACCCACTTTCAGTGTCTGTGGATTGGCCTGTTCTGGACATTTCATGTAAATGGAATCACACAGGAGGTGGCCTTTTGTGTCTGGCTTCTTTCACTAAGCTTCATATTCTTGAGGCTCACCCATGTTGTTGTATGTAGCGGTACTTAATTTCTTTTTATAACTGAATAATATTCCATTGTATGAATGCAGCGCAGTTTGTTTATCCATTCACCATCAATGGACATTTGGCTATCGTGAATCATGCTGTTACAAACATTCGTGTACATATTTTTTTGTGGATGCCTGTTTTCAGTTCTCTGGGGTAGATACCTGGACTGGAATTGCTGTATTGTATGGAAACTCCATGTTTAACATTTTGAGGAACTGCCAGACTGTTTTCCAAAGTGGTGCACCATTTTATATTCCTCGCAACAGCGTTCAAGGTTTCCAATTCCTACACGTCCTCAGGAATACTTGTTATTGCCTGCCATTTTGGTTATAGCCATCCTTGCAGGAGTGAAGTGGTAAGTCCAGTCAATATTAGGTTTAAATATCCCTCAGATCAGTCCTCTTATTTCCTGCCACATGTCCCCACTCTCTCACAGCCAGTGCAGTTGTGTCTGCCCTGGTCTTTCTGGGACATCCCCTCCAACCATGATTCCTTTTCCACACAGCCTCCTTAAAAAGCTTCTCAAAACTCACATCTCATCAGGATCGTCCATGCTTCAAAGCTTCCTTGGTTTTTCAGTGCTCTTAGAAGAAAGATTATGAAGGAAGTCCACTGTGCATGGGTTACCAACTTGTCTGAATCCAGTGAGACAGAACCCCTACCCGCTCCAACACATTGCATGAAGAAGGTTTATTACTTACATAGGCAGGCAGCAAGGGACAACAGAGGCCTAGGACACCCAGCTCAGGAAAACTGCCTGGGGAGGATGGAGTCTCATCGGCACATGCCCCACTTGCACCACAGCTGAGGAACTCTGGAAAGCAGCCCACCCTGGGCTCTATACCCTGAGGATTGTGACTTGCTGAGCTAAAGCATTGAAGAACATCCCGTTTCTATGGGGGGACTGGAACAGAGCCCAGGCTTCCAGCCAGTTCCTCCCTATCCCAGGGTGTTCCATGCCCAACACACTCTATAGTTCTTGAGAACTACAATCAAGAAAGGGAGAGAACTGGGCCATTCCCAGGCCATCCAGAGAACTATCCTGCAAAGATGAAACTCCTTGCTCCAGCCTCCTGGGTCTCCAGCATCAGGAGCATCAGGCTTCTCCAGCTCTCTGTCCTTCTACCCTGCAGTCCTGTGCATCCTACAGATTTCAGCTTAGCTGTCACCTTCCCTGGCTGCCCTGACGAAGTCAACTCCCTGTCCTAGTGTCATGTGATTTTCTGATGAGATTTCTGTTCTGTCTCCTGCCAGGTAGCATGATCCAAGAGGGAGGAACTGTGTCTGCCTTGTTCAGTCTGCACCCTGGGAACCCAGCCCAATGCCTGGCATATAGTAGGTGGTCAGTAAATACTTGCTCAATGAAAGAACGGAATGCCACGCAGCATTCAACAACAATGCTACATAAGACTGTTTAATGATGTGGGAAGGTGTGGTCAGCAGAATAATGTCCCCCCCCCAACCCCACAAGTGTCCACATGGTAATTTCTGAAATCTGGGATATGCTACATACACATGGTAAACCATACTTTCCAGATAGGATTAAGTTAAGGATTTTGAAGTCGAGATTATTTTGGATTACTGAGGTGAGCCTGATGCAATCACAGGGGCTCCTGAAAGAGGGTGGCAACCCCACAAGTGTCCACATCGTAATTTCTGAAATCTGGGATATGCTACATACACATGGTAAACCATACTTTCCAGATAGGATTAAGTTAAGGATTTTGAGGTGAGAGATTATTTTGGATTACTGAGGTGAGCCTGATGCAATCACAGGGGCTCCTGAAAGAGGGTGTCAAGAAAGTAAATATCAAAGGACATGTGACAGCTGAAGCAGAAGTTGAAATGATGTGGGGCCACGAGCCAAGGTCTGCGGGTGCCTCTAGAAGCTGGGAAAGGAGGACACGGATCCTCCCCTGGAGCCTGCAGGAGGGACCAGCCCTGCCCACGGCTTGAGTTTAGCCCAGTGACTCTGGTTTCAGACTCGGGCCTCTAGACCTATAAGATAATAAATTTGCATTGTTTTCAGCTACTAAATTTGTGGTAATTTGTTACAGCAGCAGTAGAAAACTGATACGAAATGTCTTCATGAAACATTACTAAGTGACGGTGTCCTGCCAAGACATTTTGGATTGAGGCAAAAGGAGAAATGTGTGTCCCTCTATCCATGCTTTTATGTAATTTTTTAATGGTTAATTTCTCTCCCCGGAAGTAGATGTTGAAAATATTATTCATGTGTTTGCTTCTGTTAAAGGCAGAAAAGTAAAATTATCATAAATTCTTAATGTTGCAAGTTTTCATATACGTACTTTTGATGTTTCAATATTTTTTCAACAATGTTATGGGGGAAAATAGCCATTAAAATACATTAAAACAGGTTCAGACGCGAAGAGAGAACACTAAGGTAAAATTGAGTTAATAATAATGTATCAACTCTGGTTCATAATTGTAACAAATGTACCACACTAATGTAACATGTTAATAAAAAGAGAAACTGCGCTTGTTGGGGATATGGAACTATCTGTATTTACTGTTTGATTTCTCTGTAAATTTAAAACTGTTATAAAAATAAAGTCTATTACTTAGAAAAAAGTGTTCTCCCACCTCTGCTTTATTTATTTATATTTTTTTAGTGGCTGGTTGGTGTGGGGAGCCAAACCCTTGACCTTGGTGTCACAGCTGAACTGACTAACCATCTACCAGAAAGAAAAAAAAAAAAAACTTTTAAAAGTAAAAAATGGTTAAAATGATTTTTAAGAAGTACATAAAAACAGCTAGAGAGGGGCACAGATTTTTGCTCTTACCTCAGACTCCAATATGGCCCCACAAGGCCCTGTCAAACCTGTCTCGATTTAAATTTTTGACAATTTGTTCATTATGGGGTATTTTGCCATTAATTTCATTTTGTAGGATAATGCACGAAAATACTATTTATCTTGATTATTGAGTTTTTTGGTCTCCCCTTAATTTTTGCACTGGGGGCCAGTGCCTCATTCCACCCTAATCCCAGTCCTCAGGGGAAAAAGTAGATTTTGCAGCAGCCTGGCCCTAAATTCTTGCTATTAACC
>NW_007753773.1:7850-8343 GCF_000696425.1 Galeopterus variegatus
CAGTCCTCAGGGGAAAAAGTAGATTTTGCAGCAGCCTGGCCCTAAATTCTTGCTATTAACCCTTTCCCCTTCTACTGTGTCTTTACAAAAAGAAAAGAAAAGAAAAGAAAAAAAGACTAGTCTAAAATGCTAACGAGTTAGTCCCAGACGATGAGATAAAAAGCCATGTAATTATTTTATTTCTGTGTTTGGCTTATTTTTCGTTTTTGATTTTGTTTCCCTTTCAAATTTCCTGCATCTGGAGTGCAAAAACACACACGCGCACGCACACACGCGCACACGCACGCGCACACACACACGCGCGCACATGGCACACGCACACGCACACACACCACACGCGCAGGCACACACACGCCACATGCGCACACAAACGCACACGCACACACGCACACGAGCACACGCACACACACGCACGCACGCACACAACGCACACACACGCACACGCAGGCACACGCACGCACGCACACAACGCACACGCACGCACGCACACAAC
>NW_007753774.1:2500-4066 GCF_000696425.1 Galeopterus variegatus
TCCCCGTGCGCCCCTTTACCCTCGAAGCCGCGGCTCACCGGGGGTGGCACCTTCTCAGAAGTGGCCGGTGTGCAGGTTCTTTATTCAGGGTTTCCTTTACCAAGCCTGGACCACGGGCTTCCTAACAGCACTGAGATCCCAAACATTTTCCCCGGGGAAGGCAAGGATGTGGATGTGAGACCGTGTCACCCAGCTGGGGGAGGCGAGGCAGGGCAGGTGGCAGTAAACACTGTTAGGGAAGTTGTGGAGGCCTGGAGAGGGGACTCCGGAGTCAGAGGACAGGGTGTGAATCCACACTCAGGACCTACCAGCTCAGTGGCCTGGATGCTCTACCTGTCTCTGTTTTATTTATATATTTCCTATTTGTATTATTTTCGTACTTTATTGTTTTCTATTATTTGCATATTTATTATATTTATATTATATTTATTACTTGTATATTTATTATTTATATTCGTCTTCATGTAGATTACCTACTGGTTGGGTTGTCGGAAGATGAAATCAGTGATGTGTGTAAAGCCCTTGTAAATCCTCAACTAATGTTACTGCTGATATCGATTGGACATCCCCTATGTATTAGGATGTCTGTTTGTACCTTACACAAATTATCTCTTTAATATTCATAGGAAACACTAAAATAAATATTATTAGCGCCCTTGTGTACATGCAGAAACTGAGCGAGGTGCAGGGAGGACAAGGCACGTGGTGACAGCTGTAGGCAGCACAGCTGGAATCCCAAACCAGCGTGGTCTGACTTCAAAGCCCACGCTCAGGAGCAGCCCGTGATTGAGAACTCCGGCTCACACTTTGGGGCGCCGACCTGGGGGGCCGCTGCCGGGGAGGGGGGAGGAAAGCTCTCTTCTCCCTCCCGCCATCCTGCACAGCACGGCCCGGCCACAGGACTCGCACCTGGGCTCTGAGGCCCCTCGGTTCCCAGGGCAGATCCAGCTGCTTGTGGCCGTGGTCATGGGATGACCACAGGCATGGGTGGCCCTCACAAGAGACTGTCCACCCTGCCCAGCACAGCTCCTCAGGGTCTCTGCAGTGGACAGAGGCCGGGAGCAACCCGTTGGGAAGGGCTCAGAACGGAAGGGCACTCGGTGGCCGTGGTCATGGGATGACCACAGGCATGGGTGGCCCTCACAAGAGACTGTCCACCCTGCCCAGCACAGCTCCTCAGGGGCTCTGCAGTGGACAGAGGCCGGGAGCAACCCGTTGGGAAGGGCTCAGAACGGAAGGGCACTCGGGGGACAGGCTGCGTCTTCCTGACTGTGTTCGCATGAGGAGGTGGGGGCTTGGAGGACATTGTCACCTAAGGAATAAATGGCGTATTCTGCTCTTTCAGGGAGTGGTGGGGAAAGTGGGCAACAAATAGAGCAGCAGGCCTTGGAGGCTCCTTGTCCTGGCCTGCTACGTGCCCCTGACGTGTTCTGAACACGATGGCTGCGGCGCCTGTGAAGACCTCACGCTCCAGGCACGGGTCAGCAGCTGAGCGAGGGAGGGAGAGCGCTCTCCAGGCTGTGAGTGCGACAGACCACTGCAGTGTCGACACCCCACCCATACAGC
>NW_007753774.1:7718-8363 GCF_000696425.1 Galeopterus variegatus
GAGAGTGCCTGGAGCGTGGTGGCCACTGGACAATGGCTTGTTGAATGAGGGAATGAAACCCAGACTCTTTTGGTTCCAACACTCATGTGCGTTTCACTATATCCCCAGCTGCTGCTTGAGTGCCTGGGACTTGGAAGGGGTTTCTGTGGACAAGGACATTACACATGGTTATTGCTTTCTCCCCTTATCCAGTAAGAAAATGAGGCAGGCACAAGGTTTTAGTGACCATTGTCATACAAAGTGCCCGGGGACTGGAAGTGTGCAGGTGGCAGCGGGTCAGCGTAAGGCCTCCCACACAGTCACTGGCCAGGCTGGGAGCAATCTTGCAGCCACTTCAGCTCATCAGATGGGCCTGCTGTGGCCCAGCTGGAATCAGACACAAACAAAGTAGCCCTGTCCCTGCCAACAAGAGTGGAAATAAGATGTCAGCAGGACAGACCTCTCCTGGGGGCTCCTCGCAGTCCCCATTAGAAGTCAAGTCAAGAGGCTGCGGGTGGCAGTGGAGGGCCTGCAGTTAGGAAAAGGGGAGCATTAGCGCCGACACACTGGGCTGTAATGGAAAATGTCACCTCTCTCAATTCCATTGAAATAGTCACCTGTGAGGTATTTTCTTATACTGCTGCCCTATTCTTAACTGGGTCATTT
>NW_007753775.1:0-1115 GCF_000696425.1 Galeopterus variegatus
TGGTCCTGGGCTTTTCTTTGTTGGGAGCTTTCTGATAACATCTTCAATCTCCTTTATGGTTCTTTGTCTGGTCAGAGTTTCTACATCTTCATGGTTCAGTTTTGGGAGCTTGTGTGAGTCCAGATATTTGTCCATTTCCTCCAGATTTTCAAACTTGCTGGCATATAGCTGTTTATAGTAGTCTCGAATGATTCCTTGTATTTCAGATGAACCAGTTGTAATATCACCTTTTTCATTTCTAATTTTTGTTATTTGAATCTTCTCTCTTCTTTTTTTTTGTTAGCCATGCTAATGGTTTGTCAATTTCATTTATCTTTTCAAGAAACCTACTTTTTGATTCATTGATCTTTTGTATTGCTTTTTGGGTTTCAATTTCGTTAAGTTCTGCTCTGATCTTGATGATTTCTTTCCGTCTGCTAACTTTAGGTTTGGATTTTTCTTGTTTTTCTATATCTTTACTGTGCAGTGTTAGGTTGTTCCCTTGCCATCTTTTCATTCTTCTGAGGTGAGCATTTCATGCAATACATTTCCCCCTTAATACTGTTTTGCCGTATCCCACAGGTTTTGGTATGATGTATCATTATTTTCATTAGTTTAAATACATTTTTTGATTTCCTGCTTTATTTCTTTTCAGTCCTATAAGTCATTAAGAATTTCCATGTGTTTGTATAGTTTCCAGAGTTTCATTTGTTTTGATTTCTAATTTTAATCCATTATGGTCTGAAAAGATACATGGGATAATTCCAATTTTTTTGAATTTGTTGATACTTGATTTGTGACCTAATATGTGATCTATCCTGGAGAATGATCCATGTGCTGATGAGAAGAATGAATATTCTGTGGTTGTTGGATTATATGTTCTGTAGATATCTGCCAAGTCCATTTGGTCTAGAGTATTGTTTAGATCTTGTGTTTCTCTGCTGATTCTTTGCCGTGTTTCTCTGCTTATTCTTTGCCTAGATGATCTGTCCAATATTGACAGTGGGGGTGTTCAGGTTCCCTGCTATTATGGTATTAGTGTCTATATCCTTCTTTAGGTCTAATAGGGTTTGCATTATAAATCTGACTGCTCCAACATTGGGTGCATACATATTTATGATTGTTATGTCTTCTTG
>NW_007753775.1:3685-8363 GCF_000696425.1 Galeopterus variegatus
TTTTTTTTTTTTTTTTTTTTGTCTGCTTGTGTTTTTTCAAACAAGCCATCTTCAAGTTCAGTGGTTCTCTCTTCAACTTCGACAAGGCTGCTGTTTAAACTGTCCATTGTGTTTTTTATTTCACAGAATAACTTCTTCAGTTCAGCAAGTTCTGCTACATTTTGTTTTTTCAGGGCATTGATTTCCTGTTTCAGGTCCTTTATACTTTTTCTCATTTCATGATGTCTAGCTGACTTTTCTTGTATCTCATTCAATTTCCTTAGAATTATCACTCGAAATTCCTTGTCAGTCATTTCAAGGGCTTCTGGTTCTACAGGATCTAGAGCTTGAGATTTATTATCTTTGGGTAGTGTCCTTTCTTGATTTTGCATATTTCTGGTGTCTTTTCTTTGATGTTTATTCATTGTGGCAGGGGGTTTCACAGTCCACAGGTTTGAAATTATTGCCTGACTAAGATGTTGCTGGGGTTGCCAATTTGGTATGGCTACCTCAGTGCCTACTCAGTTGGCCACTAGTGCCTCACGTGTGTGGTTGCCTCGGGTCTTGGGCCTCTCCGGGGAGCCACCTCTCTTGTCAGCTTGGAACCTGCTGGGCTGCTGGGTGACGTGGCGGTACTGCAGGGTGTAGCTCCTGCCACTGCCGGTTCCCCCACTGCTGCCACTGCCACTGGCACCACTGCCGCGGGCTCCGCTGCCGCCGCTTCCCCTGCTGCCACCATTACTGCTGGTGCTGCTTCTCCCACTGCTGCTGCTGGCACCGCTTCTGCCGCTATTGTGGGTGACGCTACCGCCGCTGGCACCGGTTCCTCCGCTGCTGCCACTGCTGCTTCCGGGGGCGGGAGTAGAGTCACGCAGTCACTGACTGCAAGAGGCAGTGTCCCCAGCCTTTCTAGGGGTCCGCTCTGGTGTTGGGCTGCAGCAAGTCGCTACCTTTTCTTCTTTCCTAGTAGGCAGTGTGATTTCTTCCAGTCCCTGGAGCCCCCGAGTCTTGAGTTTCCACCACTGCTGCTGCCTTCAACCGCCATAGTTTCTGAGGCCCTGATTACCCAAAATGTCCATCTGTAGCAGTGTCTTCTAAACATGCATCAGCTGCCACTGTGACTCAATCACATTCCTGTAACTCACGAGGACACTGCAGAACGCTCTTCAGGCTGACGGACGATGACCAGAATGAAACAGCAGACCAGCTACACCAACCACAACAGGAATGATGGCATGTGCACAGTAGTCCTCCACCGTCAGGCGAGGAGTCTCCACAGATGCTGGGCAGCACAAGCGCCAGCAGCACGAACAGCACGGCCACCACGTCGTCCTACGCGTTCCGCCTCCAGTCACCGCCATGGCCGCTGCCGCTGCCGTAAACAAAGCATAGTCATTTTGGTTTTGAAAATCACTTTAACTCTCTCAGCTTTCATTTCTCTGTCTGTAAAATGGACAAATAATAGTTATATTACAGGGGCATCGTGGTAATGACATATGAGATGCTTCCCTCAGCCTGAGCCATTCACAGTCGGTGGAAGCCTCTGGGGGATGACATGAGTGGGGCCTTAGCTTGTGTCCACTCACTCCCTGAGAAAACCTTAATTCACTGGGAAGCAGTGCTAGATGGAGATGTGGGGACATCATGGTTAGGGATGCCTCCTCCTGCACTGACGTTAACACAAGAGAGCTTCCTGGAAAGCTCAGGATGTGCTGTGGAGCAGGCAGGGCTGAGGCTGGGAGCCCCGTGAGGATTTTGTTGGGTTTGCTCCTGTGGGACGGATGTGGTTGGGCAGAGGCTCAAGAGAGGCTGTTGTGGGGGACACTTTGGCACCTCTCGTGCTGTGGGTCCCATGCAGCACAGAAGTACATGGCACATCTTCTTTTTCTACCAAGTTTATGGTAAAGACTGAAAGAGACATCTGAATGTTACTTCTTGCATCACGTTTGTTGTTTTTCAAGTTTACATGAACTCGAGCTGGGTGATTACTGAAGTGGTGTATATCAGATGTCCTATAATTTGATTTGGTTTCTGCTGGTACCATTATGTAACCCCACTCACAAAGTCTTCCATGGAGACCATACAAGATATGCAGGCCGTTTTTTTTTTTGCTCTGGAAATAGACATTTTTGGTTGCTTCAAATTTAACATTCCGAGTCCAACTGCAAACAGAAAAGGGAATTCCCATGAACATATGAGATGGAGAGAGGAAATGATAAAGAATCTCTTTCATCTCCCATCTGCATTGAAATAATTGAGGAGCAGCTCACAAGCCCAAACGGAGAGAATATCAGTGTCCCCAGCAATAAACTCCTCCTGTCTGCCAGGCCATGTCCCCAGGAGAAGGCAGGAAGGTGGGGAGCTTGGTTGCTGCCGGGCCCAGGGATTGGCATGAGTGAACAAGAGGAGGAAGATGAAGTCACATGTCCCCAAGGCCTAAATGGCCTGCCACAGGGCTGAGCAGTTCCCACACGTGCAGGGGGTTCATGATCTGGACAAGAATGTGTCTGTGGGCCAGGGTGGATGCGGTTCTCGTGTTGACCGATTCTGTTACAAACTTACCTGCTCCCTCCTTAATTTTCAGATGACAGAAACACTGCTCCGGAGATGTGAGCACATGGCTTTGGCATCCAGCACAAAAATTGATCCATTGTTAATTTGTTTGGGATTCAAGACTCGGGAGGATGAAACAAGATCAGTACTTTATATTTCTTTAAAAACAGGCAAAATAATGGCTGCTGGTTCAGTGATAATGTGAAACTCTGCTGCAGGTCAAATAAAAAACCTGTCCTTCTAGACTCCACGAAGCTTCCATTATTAACTACTGTAAGTGAATTAAAACACTGGGCTACAGAAAAGACAACAAATTTTATGAAACAATAGTGGTGAGGTAAAGTGGCCAAAAATGCTTTTCAGTTTGTCCCCACATCTTAAATTCAATCCTGGAGTGCTGGTGAGCACCGGCTCCTGGCCTTTTTAACCTCCCAAGTGGCTCATTCGAGGTTTGGTAGATGGATTTTATCCAGCTACCTTCCACACATGGGTTCAAATATGTTTTGGACTTCATCTTGGTTTGCATTCCCATACAGATGAGCCCCTGCCTCAACAGCGGCTAAAGTCCTGTTAGAGAAGATAAGTTCTACATGGGGTACCCCTCTTGAGCTTTATAGTGATCATGGAACCCATTTTACTGGACATGTTTTAAAACAAGTGAGGGTTGGCCCGGTGGCACACTGCTACAGTGCGCCGCTTGGGAGCGCGGTGGCGCTCCCACCAAGGGTTCGGATCCCACATACAGACCAGCTGCTCACTGGCTGAGTGAGGTGCGGGCGCAACACCGAGGGTTGCGATCCCGTTGCTGGTCCCAGTCCGGTACAGGCGCGACATTGAGGGTTGCGATCTGTTGCCGGTCACGAAAAAAGACAAAAAGGGGAAAAAAAAACAAGTGTGTGCTCTATGGCCAGTCTATGGCATTTCCACTGTGCTGATCATCCCCAGTCCTCTGGACTAGTTGAACTCAACAGTAGTATTCTTAAGATGTGGTTGCAAAAGTTTACGGAACTTTACAAGTGCCATGGCCAGTGGCCAAAAGCCCTGCTTATGAGTGCTCGTGAGCTTAAGAGATACACCCTGGGAATTACACAAGCTCTCATCTTTTGAGATAATTACTGCACATCCCATGCATCTGGCCCCAAAATTAATCAAAGGTGAAATGCTTCAGTATTGTAAAGGTATAACAAATTAATCAAATGTGAAAAGCTTCAGTATTGTAAAGGTATAATTAAGGCTATGAATTAAAATTATACTCTGGTAGAACAATCTTTCCACAGTGTGCTTTTAGGAGACAAAAATCTAAAGCACCATTATCCACAACCAGGACATTTTTGTCTGTTGGAAAACATATTTGCAAAAGGATTCCCTCCAATCTTGCTGGAAAGTTCCACCACAGGTCCTGCTGGCCAACTCCTGCACAACCTAACTTAAAGGAATTGATTCCTGGATACATATATTTCATTTAAAGAAAACATCACATCCCGAATGGACCTGCACTCCTATCAAAGAATTAAAACCGAAAATTTCCAGGATTGGAAGCAGAGAGCCCCTGAGTAGACTTTTTCCAAAGATGTCTAGATCAAGACCATATAAGCTTTCCTTACTTTCAATTCATACTTTACTTTAGCCCTCTTTTTCCCAGAAAGACTAGGCCCTTATCTGCATTTACCAGTTTATTATCACAGGGGGAGACCTTGTTGATTGTCAGAATTGTCACCAGAAACCTTGATCTGTTACCCCTAGTTTAACCTGTAACAAACTTCTCCAACATCCCAGATCCAACCATCTGTACAGATTGTGTCCCTGGAAAATCCTATAGGATTAAACTTTCTCATCCACCTTCAACTCCTGTCCCGTCTCACCTACTCAAAATGGTGTTCTCATAGTTGTACCTATAAATATGGAATGTGTCATCCCCTTTGCAATGTTCCTTGGGGCTCCCTAACATATGTGAAAAAGTTTTGGGGGCCAAATCTGAAAGGAGGGGCCATTAGCAATACTTAGTAATACAACTGACCCTTGGTTTAATTCCATTATTCTAGTATACAGAAAATTCACAGACAGAAGAATTGTCTGTGCTCTTGCGGGGTACATTTAATTTTGTGGTTGGGAAATCTCATTCTGGGCCTTCAGGTATTTAGACACC